>NW_023605492.1:0-17736 GCF_013339745.2 Dermacentor silvarum
TCAGGTCCCTATCGACCTAAGGTATCAACCGTCGTTGAATCGCTGCGGAATAGTGACTTAAAGTTCTAGTGTCAGACAAAGAAGGTGGCTTTGTTGTATGCCACTCTCGGCAATTTCACCTTTCCGCGGAGTCCGCTCTCAAAGAAAATATCAAAGTTGCCGATGGGTTCAACCCTTCCAAGACCAAGAAGGTTCGCCGTAGGCAGGAGTGAAGAAGCCGGTCTAGAAAAGTTGGTCTAGTGCGATGAAGCGCTCCAAGGAAATGTGCCTTTCCGCCTTTTTTACTGCTAAAACTCACAAACTTGGCAACCCCTTCAGAGTCAATGTTTCAGAGGTGGGCACTTGGCAGAAGTGCCTCGGGTCCTACCTTCTGGAAGGTCTCAGGCAACTTCCGATAAATGACACGTTTTTAGTAGCAACTCGACAGAGGTAGACCAGTTCTTGAAGCAGTCAAGCATCAAAAGAGCACAGGCATTCTCGGTAGACATCAAGGACTTATATTATTCCCTACCACAAGATGACCTCTTCGCCGTTGTGCAAGAAGGCATAGAAATGATAGGCGAAGTCCGGTTCCTGAACGCAGTTGGCACCAACGTCGCCAATTTCCTCGGCCTGCTGCAGGTTTACCTAAGATCTACCGTTGTCATGCATAATGAAGAGTTCTATGTGCAAAAGAACGGGATATGAACAGGCTCTCGCATTGCACCCATAGTGAGCGATTTATTGTTGGCGCACTATGATAGTCTCCTGCAGGAGCAACTCAGTACAAACAGAGCCCGTGAAAGTGTTTCGCCATATTTATGATTTTCTGGTGATCCTCTCTGCCTCCCTCATGAAGCCACAGCCCTGTTCGACCAAGAGAGAAAGATTCAACTTTAATGGTGCCAGCAATTCACGAGGGCGGATGCAGCCTCCCTCCGCCTAGCAGACGGCCGAGATGCCCTGGGTCTCAGCGGCTGCCTCGGCTAGCTGGACGGCCCAGACCTGGTCTTGCTGGTCTGAGCTGAGCAGCACGGTCTCCCACTGCTGCCGGTTTTGAATTTTTGCGGCCCTCGAAAGGAGCCGCCTTCGAGCATGCCCATAGAATATGTGGCAGATCCGCCCTATCGTTACATAATTTGCATTGATCGTTGTATTCCCCTGGATAGAATCTGCTGCAGGCCACCGGGTTGGGATACATGTTTGTTTGCAGGAGGCGCCAGGCCACCGCCTGTTTCCTGGTTAGCGCGGGATGAGCTGGTGGGCACCGCGCCCTTCCCAGCCGATAGTAATCGGTTATTTCTTTGTAGCTGACCATGCGGACTCCTCTCGTTCCCGGCTGGGCGGGCTCACTTGCTCGGCGAGTAAGTCCTCGAGCTACGTTGTGAGCCGCCTCGTTGCCGGGGAGAGAGGAAGTGCGCGGGTGCCGAAATAATTTGGATCATCCCGCGATGACGGTCTCTGTTACTATTTAGAATTTTGAGTGCCTCTGGCGAGATGCGTCCTTTCGCCAAATTGTGAACTGCAATTGTTGAGTCGCTTATGATAACTCTCGCTTTCGTGGAGGCCACCGCTAATGCTATGGCGGCCAAGTTTTTGAAAAATGCAGGACCGTCTATCGAGGTTTGACGTTCACAAGGGAATTGCCTGAAAACGGCAAAATCCGCTTCCTCGACCTTGCACTACGCCTCCAGGAGGGACATACTTGTTGGATGTATGCCCCGCATTCAAAAAAGCACCTCCTCCCCTACACATCCAACCATTTAAAAGTGGTGAAGCACTCCATCGCCCTAGGGGCCCTTAGAAATGCTGTCGTTCACTCTTGCCCTCACTTGATGTCCAGCAGCTTCTCCAATCAAATCCAGCAGCTTAAGGCAAGTGGCTACCCTGCACAACTGCTGTCATCATTTACGAAAGCTTTATTGCAAGAGGTTCGTTCCTCCATAAACAGCGCGCAGTGGTTGAGGACTTAACCAAGACTATTGCAATCCCGTAAATACATGGTGTGTCCCATCGCATCAAGAAAGCCGCAGGCCGGGCTGGTGTAAAGGTGGTGTTTACCGCTCCTAACAAGTTGGGAAGGCTGTGCAAAAAGTCAACGAGAGCCGGAGAACACCTGGACTGTGCAATAAGCGACATGTCGCCAAGCCTGTAGATTCCAATACCAATGTAGTGTATTGAATTCCCACCTCCTGTGGCTGCACTTACATAGGGCACACGGGACGTTGTATTAATGATCATTTGCGTGAGCATGCGTATAGTGTGTCAAGATTAAGACTGGCAGTAATCTGGCTGTTCATTGTGCAAAGTGTGGATGTTCACCACTCCTAGATAACTCACGTTTGTTAAGAAGGTACAGCAATCAGATGGCCAGGGAAATTTTTTGAATAGGAACCACCTGTGTAAGTGCCCCATCTATAGCTCTTTGCAATAAGGAACTTACATTCCTCAGGAGTTAATCTGTTTGGCCTGTGTCCACCATGTGTATTGTTAAATTTGTATTTTTTTAGTGTTTTTGACGCATGCGCCGCAGGAGTTGACTGACGATGACTCGCCTCCCCTTTCCCCCTTTTTTTCTCTTTCTGCCCGTTGCGAATTTTATACACGGTGTCCTAGCTATCACGCAGCACGATTTTAAAAAAAAAGAGGAACGGCGTTACGCGAAGCAAACCTAGTGCGTATTGTTTCCATTACAGTGTAGTAGCCGCCAGTGTTTTTTTCGTTACTTAGATTTATAATTAATTGTTTTAATTATCTAACTCGAGAAGTACTGTCCTAATTATCAGTGTCAATGAGAACATGAAAAACTCCCGATACAGCTTTCTGCTACATAAAAGTTTTTTCCGAGCATGAAAGAAACCCGCGAATACACGCAAAGTGCCTCGAGCGGCCAGTCGTGCGGCAATTTTGCTTGTATTCGCAGGCTTCTTTTACGCTCGGAAAAACACATTTATGTAGCACGTATTGAGCAACAGAAAGCTGTATAGGGAGTTATCATGTTTATCTACAACTTTCTCATTGACACTTTGATAATTAGGACAGTACTTCTCGAGTTAGATAAATAATTACAAGAATTAGGTAAACCTCAGCAACAAAAAAAAAATTACTGGCGGCTACTCCACTGTGCTGGAAACAATACGCACTAGGTTGGCTTCGTGTAATGTCGTTCCACTTTTTTTTTTTTTTTTTTTGAATCGTGCTGCGTGATAGCTGGGACACCCTGTATATTTGCGCAGGCTTCAATAAAGGTGTTGTTGGCAGTCAGCGCTCGTCCTGTGTTCTCTCTTGTCCGTGTTTTTGGCGCTGTTTTAAACATGAGAATTTAAAAAAAAATTTGCCGCCACTAAATGAGCTTCTAGTAAAATTTTCAATAATGAAATTATCTGTGAGAAATATACCTGCGAGCTTGCTGCCATGCGTGCCCATATTTTGAAATCGTCTGAAACCCAAAACAGTTTCTTACAGTTTTATATCCGCAGCAATTAAGCACTAGCATTGTTTTCGATGCCACACGTAAAGTACAGTTACATGTGTATATTTTTGACGTTTGAAACGTTGCGCGGGAAAGAATGCGAAGGCAATTTCGCGAGTCGAATGTATCGTAGGAACACATGAAAAACACTAAGATTACGAGATACACCAAACACGCACACCTACCAATTGACTTCAAGACGTTGCGGGAAAGCCAAAGTTGCAGCTAACGAAGTCTGCCAATTAGGGCTTGTATACAATTGGCTTTGCTAATTTCTTTGCTGCATGCGGTACGTGCTGAACACCGGAAAAGTGTCGGCGGAGTTAATTCCACCGCACACGACCTGCTTAAATATCACACATAGTTTGAATGCTACACTATAGAAGGTCAGCTTTGAGTATTATCCAAAGTGTCTTACAGATTATGATTGCAGGAACCCTGCAGTTACACTCGCGCACTTTGCCATAACCTTGCGTATTCCTCACAATTTCTCAAAATCTCTTATAGCAAAAGCAATGTTCAAGGCCTGCCCGAAAAAATGCGGAACTCGTTACATTCAGCCAGCAATCGGTTACGCCAATTCGTCTTTCGTAATTGCCTCGCCGATCATGCATTGAATGGGCCTCGCTGATGTTTGTAAACAAACCCGGCAATCGTCGCTTTCATATTCAATGAACGGACGGCGCACATAAACAGGAAGTCGTCCACCATTATTTATGTTGATGCGATCAGAAATATGTAGCTCTACAGTAGAACGTATCGCAATAAAGAAAAAAAAAAAGAACCAGACGTGCAGAAATTGTGGAGAGGGTTTCTTGAGAGCCCCGTTTGAGTTATTGACCAGCCATGCAATCTCCCGTCCACGCGTTTGCAGGCTGTTTAGGCGATCCCGTTTCATTGGTTGGTAATTAGTATATCGCAAGGTTTTTAATGCATTCGCGGCAAACAACTACCCCCTTAAGAAGAAACTTTGTATTATGAAATCAAGGGTGCTTTATTGTATGTGAAAGAAGTTCATATGAACATCTCAACTCCCTTAAATCAGGTATTATCCTTCAAGATCTCATATTGTTCATTGCATATAACTCGTACAACGTACGTTGCTACTAAATAGGCATCTAGCTTCAATTCTATCCCTTGGAAATGTTATGCTTGCCGAGTGCTCAATAAAGACTGTACTCGATAAGCGGTAATTTACGTTATGGCAGCCTGGCTTTTGAAGAGCACCAAACAATATTTGCCACAAATAAAGGATAGTTGGCACTACGTGAGATTATGACAGACCAATTATTTTCGCTAAAAGTGACAAAGTGTGGTCATTTCGTTTGTTTTAAATTTTATTTGACGTTTTTTTTTAAATCCCAGCCAACATCTTTAGGGTCACATATTGGAGCCTAATTTTAATTGCAGGTTTGTCTACATGTGCACCAGCAAGCAGGAGCGGGGTTTATAGTCCTGACTTACTATAATAATTCCGCAAGAAATGAGGACATGTCGACCCATGCAAGGGTGGCATATTGTTTTTTGTTAGAGAGAGAGAGAGAAAAGACATAAGGGAAAGGCAGGGACGTTAACCAGGCTAAGCCCGGTAGGCTACCCTGCACTGAGAAAGAGGAGAAGGTATTGAAAGAGGAGAAGGAAGAGAGAAGTCCACACCTTGCACATTTACCCAGTCAAGCGTTCATCGCTGAGTTTCGTCACAGGTGGTCATACAGGCCTGTGCACTTCAAAAAACGCAGCAGCGCCTTTGTAGCCCTGTACATAGCAGACGCACGAGGCCACGGGCCCAAGATCTTCTCCTCCGTAAAAGGCCTGTCGTCTAAATGCCCCAAAGCAGTCCGAAGGGCAATACTCTCTTCTTCGTATCTATGGCAGTCACATAAGAGATGTCTGGTGGTTTCCTCAACACCACATGGGCTGCAGTTGGCACTGCTCGCCATTCCAATTAGGAATGAATAGGAGTTCGTCAAAGCAACTAAATAAGTTTATTTTAGATGACATCTTGCTTTATTTCTTGTGGTAACTATTTTAACTTTATTATTGTGATAGATAATATTGCTGCAAAATATGACTCAGTAAACAGAGCCAGCCATTCTTAACTGTCTAACATGCGAACTAAATTGCCATAAAAAAATTTAAAAATAATAGCAAAGCCGACGCCTACGCTTACACTTTGCGTTGAGATTACTTCAAAAATGGTCCTCAGTTCGCCAAGACTAAAATGGTTATTTTCGTACGAGTAATTTCTTGAGTGAATGGTCACCATGTCTCTAATTTTAAATTGCGTTTTGGGAGGCTAATTATATACCATTCCGAATGCTGCAGTTTTGTTCCCTCTGAATGTCCACATGCCACAGGTATATCATGCAAAAACAGCTTTTCTCGGGTGTATATTTGCTTAATCTTCGTTATCTCTAACATGGTGCGCTTGTACTGTCTATTTTTCTTGTTCTATGCTTATGTAACTATGGTAGTGCTTTAAATAAACTTCAACACGGACATCGACCAACTACACAGCCCATATCGCCATCTTGCTGCTTCGTCCTCTACCTTCGATAATTTATTAAAATACAGATAAAGTTGCTGAAGGGGACCGAAATCTACAAGGAAGCTTGTTTTCGTAAATCCATTCAAGCATGAACACCTACGCAAAATTTTAAAAAAAGTGTCACAAGGATTTTAAAAAATTTTCCATTGTTAGGCTATCACAGACATATTGTTTCCTTAACTGCATTGTTCGCAGTTGAAATCCTAGGCTTCAATGTGCATCGTAATATAAAGAGAGAGTATATTTATTAGGTTTTGATGGAAGACACTACATAGCTACAAGTGTTTCATGAGTGATATAACTAAGTAAAGCACTCTTGGAGAAGTTCCATCAGATTTGCATTACTCAAATAATAAAAATTGCTTTGTTTGGCGCCTTCGACCCTTATTAAAATTCTTTTTCAAATAATTGTGTATTTGAGTATGTGAAGAGGTACACGGGGCATCTAGTGTCAAAAACAAGGTGCTGCCTGTGAATCCGCAACTTGAAATATTGGTATCAAAGTTTAGATTTTAGAAAATGGTGAACTAGAGATATGGACGTTAACTAACGAATAAGCACTAGTGTCATAATAGTTGCGAGCTTGCACCAATCAAAAAAGCGCAGACATTATGTGTGCCACTCATTTAGAAAAACCGCAAACATGCAACTGTGCGCGAAATGACAATACCATACATTTAGTTTTCCATGTACTTCGAAGGGCTCTTTAATGTGGCCCTACATACACTAGACATGAAAAATACGAGCCTACAGAAGTAAAGGCAAACGTGCTAGGACTAGTGCAAAAGTTTCATTTCTATGCCACCCACAAGTTGTCTTTCTTTCAAATCACTCGTACAGTACATAAGCTGATGCCTTTTTGTAATAAATACACGTATGTAAAAACGAGAACAGATTCATCCGCACAATTTAAAATAAAATGTTATGATTCTTCCGTCCATGTAAGTCATTCTGCCAGTCACTTTTAAGCACTGGTCGTAGGGATTACTGGCAGAAAGTGAAATGGTACTTCTAGCAGGGCACGTTTGCCAGTGGCGACAATGGGTGTGTACAAAGCTTTACATGGCTGGCACTGCAAAGGGGAAATCCAAATGAAGCATTGAATAATCCCACAAAAAGAAAAAAAAACTTTCTTTGTGTGCTTTTACGGATCACATTGCACAAGAAGGCTATTTTCCTCCCGCTAGCTTCGTGATGGAGCTCCACTCTGGCCTGTTCTGGTGGCTTCACTCTGAGAGTGACGAAACATGAGATCCTGAGATGCGGCTGATACCAGTCCTCAAAGAACAGCGACTGATGGATTGTTCAGCGAGTCTGCCACGCTGAAGTGTGCGCATGCTCCCCGTTGCACTAATCTCTTCCTTTCTTCTGCTTTGTATTTTTGCCCCCCATTTGTAGCAACATATTTATAGCGCAATCTTCTTCTGATGCTCCCTTTGTACGCCCGTTGTTTATATAGGGCTTCCTGAGACGATGCAGACTGTTTTTCTGGCTCATCCAGGAGTAAACCACATATGGTACCGGTGGATACTAGGTATATTAAAAATAATATGCACATAGAACGCGCAATTTAAAATCTTAGTGAAACCAACCTCTTGTGAATTGACCAACTCTCCCAGAAGTACACTAGATACGGTATCGGTCGATAGGAGTTACAATAAAAAATAAATGCACATAGAACGCGCTAGTTGGAATCTTAGTGAAACGAAGCTCTTGTCAGCTGACTAACGAAGCGCGATAAATTTTCCCATTTCATGTCAGCGTATTCGGCTTAAAGGAAACTGGCGCTCTCACGTGCTCTTGCGTACCCGTGTAATTCAATGTAATAAATATTACACTGACCTTGTGTTTTTTCCATTTGTTCCAATTTATTTTAAATGCACCACCCGGTTCTCAGCCAGTACCCCGTTGTGGGTATGTGCATTAGTATAGGTATTTTCATCATCAATACACAGCAATAATCTCAATGAGCTGGTTTGCATTCGCACGATATGTACCACGCGCTTCTTGGCCAATCCCAGTTGCGGGTGGTATATGCAATAGTACAGAAATCGTCATCGTATCAAGACAGCGACATGCTTATTCGCCGATTCCCCGTTGTGGGTATGTGTCATAGTACGCGAATCCTAAGCATCGGCACCTGGCGGTCGTCGCAAAAAGCAAGTTGGTTTTAACACGAGAGAAGTGTCTGTCCAGTTGTGCCCTAATGGTTAGAGAATCAGGTTATTGCATCAGGGGCCCGAGGTTGAAGTCCCGTCGCCAGACACGCTTAGTGTTTTTTTTTTTTTTTTAAGTGAATGCGAATCTACTCGGCGAGAACCCGACCGATCGACTGACAGACAGACCGAGGCGAAACCATTGAATGGTAGAAGAAGATGGCTTCGCTTCAATATATTCGTTTCTGTGCTGCTGAAAAAATAAGCAACTACCGTAGCTTGCACTGGAGGCGCAATGCTAAAGAGACAGCAGAGCTGATGGGCGCCTAGCTAGACCTGGCTTTTGGGCTAGGCTAAGCACTACCAAGTAATCCCCAGCCCCTTCCTGAATTTATTACTTATTGACCTATTATCAATTAGCTATTGATTGGCTATCGATGACTGCCTAAGCTTAAGTAGTCCCAACCTTGCTTAGCTAGACTTATCCAGGCTCAGCTTTGCTAGTTCACTGGGGTATGTCCCTCTACGCTTGGACCCTTTCTGCACAACCGCCAGGATCAGCCCACATTTCAGTGAACGACTAACGGAATAACGGCCGGCTTAAAAAGCTCCGCTGTTAAAAAATGTATATGACTTTACTTAACTTTTAAATAGTGCGGATCCCCACTCTACGCACTGAGTAAATCTTGCTATGCCCTGAGCGTTCATCGTCTGTCTTGTTCATCATTCGTCTTTCCCTCAAACCCCCGCACGGAGAAGGTGACGGGAGTAATGTACCTCACACGAACCTCTCCCCTCTTCGAGCCTATATTTTCCATCTCTCTCCCTCTTTCTCTGTCTCGCAATATGGTCCTCAAAACGGAGGTATTTAAAAGAATTCGAGGTAGCTTGCACTAGTGGCGCAAGGATAAATACACAGCGGAGCTGATCGATTCCTGGCTGGTCCTGGCTATACGAAGTGATGCTAAGTTATACGAAGTGTGTAAACGTTTCCTCGTGGCCCGTGGCATTGGGGAACGCCTCGCGAAGCACTTGCAGTCCGAGCACACGTAGGGGAAGTGGGGCGAAAGGTATGCACAGTGTACGGGCGGTGCGCAGCAGACGACACGCCGAGATGACGTCACGGTGCATGCGCAGTAGCACGCAGCTCATGGGAGCTCGGCCGAGCCGCCAGCAGAGGCGCCTGTTGCAGTCACGGACACCGCGAGCGTTTGGCGGTAATGCGCGGAAACAGAGAAGCGCGGATGGCGTCGGCAGCACCTCGGCGTGTTGCTTCGTTGGTGCTGCTACAATTTGTTTATCTCTCTCTCTCGCCCTCATTTTCTCTCTCTCTCTCTCCCGAGCATAGCGCTCGACTCGCGCACTCTCTCTCGCTCTCATATTCTCTTGCTCTCTCCAGAGCATAGCAAGCGACGCGCGCACTCTCTCTCGCTCTCATTTTCTCTTTCTCTCTCCCGTCAACCAGTTGACCCTGCAACGCCACCACCGCGCCGCGCTCCGTGGCCGCCTCCACCCTCCATTCCCATCACATTACAGCATCTCTAAAGCGAAGTGTATAACCCCAGTGGCTTGTAAAAAAGCTAGCCTTGGTTATCTTTATAACACCAGCTGCCCTGTTCGCGAAAGGCCGAAGAGGCTAAACGAGGTCATCAAATGGTGCTTCCAGTTCTGAACAGTGCTCAGAACTGGTAGCGCTCGGAATGCTTTTCACGTGTCCTCTACGATGTGTAAATGAAGAGGCCCGTACTCTTTGTGTGTTTCATCTAGTATTTCCCAGTGAATCAAGTTGTGTTCAGTGCACCGACACAAATGAGTCTCTATATAAAAGAAATCTGTCGCACGCCTCGCGATTGTGAGACGTAGTGCATAAAATTAAATTCCGGGACTTTACGTGCCAAAACGACGATTTTATTCTGAGACACGCCGTACAATGGGGGACTCCGGAATAACTGACCATGAGGGGTTATTTATCATGCACCTAAACCTAAGAACATGAGCGTTCTTTTCTTTGTATGCATTTCACCCTCTTCTATAGGCGGTAAGCGTGGCCAGGTTACTTTTTTCTTATGTTTATAAAATATGAAACTTGTGAGCTTTGTCTATTGTTATGATACTTTCAATGCGAGTATGAAACATAGCTGCGTGTCGTATGGCACTTCAGTGCTTGACCCACTACTACACTCTTAGTCAAATACCGTATAATGTCCGGCACATATGCGGTATATTTTCGTTCCAGCGTAAAGTACTGCATATAAACGGACTTTCGAGCAATATTATGCGTGACAATGGCTGCGGCGGCAGGCTAGGCCCGCTATATGCGGCCGCGAGCGGACGCAACGCTTATATGCAGCCTTGCAAATTTGGCGCGCAAAAAGCGCGCCGAAGCGTTGAGAGAGCGTTACAAAGCAAAAGCTGTAAGGAGCAGTGAGGGTTATGCTTTGAGGGAGAAAGTAAAGCGAAATGCAAAAGGAGAGAACGAAGAGAAACAAGTCGACGCCTCCGCTTTGCTTTGATGGCGGAGGAGGAGGAAAGGCTGCGCCGACCGGACCGGGAAGGAGCGAGAACATGGCGTATGGCGGCGTGCGAGGCGATTGTTTTCGGCGGTAATTATCGTCATATCTTTGTACCGGCGACGTTATGCGACTGTGTTCGTGTTGTGAAGTGATCTGGCCGCGTCGGTGAACGCTCTCGGTGATGTCAGTGATGTTCAAATCCACCGTTGTTACCGGAAATTGCAAAAAAGCAGTGCAACTTCGACAACTCGTGTGAGTACGACGGCCACACGGGCGATCAGCGGCGGCGGGCCGCCATGTGCGCTGGATCGGCGGGCCCAGGAGTGCGTGCTGTAGAGCTGCGAACCTGTGCCTATTTGGTAGGTCGATTTTTGTTTCCTCTACACTACGCTTACTAAATGCTTGATTTCTACCATTGCATTATTATGAGCCAGCAGATAACGAATGTCAGTGATTTAAATATCTGAACGTGTAGTACTAATGCGAACACGCTTTTTATAAGTTTTGGTGTGTGAAGTAGTTATAACTGCAGGCGTAGCTCCGTTTAGTTTTCCCCCTAATGTATGATTGCAGGCGATTTTTTTTTCTTGCGTAGTCAGGTGTCCATTTGTTGAAACTTCATGCGCGAATTTTCGTTAGGGCTTGCGTTTTATAACGGCGCTGGTAATCGCGTGTAGCGTTCTAACCATGAAATGTGCCTTTTTAAAATTCCTTTCGTGGGCTTTGCGTGATTAATTCATTGCATTTCGTAGTTGCAGTTCGTCAAACGACGGTTATATTTTGAAAAAAATTTTCTGGTGTGTTACGCACTTTCCTCTGTGTAGTGTGTCGGTTTGCGTAGATTTCTGGCTTTCCTGTTTAATGCGTCCAGTTCACTAAAATTCAAAGCCCAATTTAGCACGAAGCTTGCGTGACGCGACCGTAATCAAATAACTCCGACGACGCAGCAGCTCCGAAGTGACGGTTTGCACTAGCCGCAGGATTTGCCACATTATTACTTGGAGATAAGCAGTACACTCGTTACTTGTCGAAGGGCCGAAGTTCTATGCAACTGGCAAAATTTCAACAACGCAACATGTCACGTCGATTGTAGCAAATTCAAGTTTTATAGCAGACGGAAAAATCTGGTTTTGAGTACTTGCGTCGTTCCATAATGCCACACATCATTTTGTGAGATAAAAGCGCTGCATGCATAGCTAAAAAAACTATGAAAGAAGCAAAAGAACATTACAAGTTGGACATTTTGCTTTTGTGTGGTGATTGCTATATTGTGTTGATTTGCGACTATGAAGTACGCACTAGCCCCAAAATAGGCCTTAATAAGACCTTTCTTATGAGCTTATGCTTCTCGAGTTATCAAATTTCTGCATTTTCTTTTTATTCTCGCTTAACTGAATTTTTTTTCTATACAGGAATAAAGTGGGACGTCAACAATAATAAGAACGCCACCCATGAAAGCAGAACCCCGGGCTCTCCATTGGAACTTTAGAGTGGACCACCGCACCGGTAAGCGAAAATCAGGCCAAAAATGGCTGTTCACTGCAGTGCGGAAATATATGCTTATGATGAAGCACACGAAGAAAAAGCTCATATTTTGCCAGCTCAAAAGTGGTGCGGGGCTCAGAAAGATACAAGTGTTTACAATATTTCTTGCACGCGGAGAACATTGAAGCACTTACACGAGCTGTAATATCACTAGAGATAGACACACATTCGAGAGCGTCTCACTAATTTCTGCTGATTTCAGAACAGTGGTAAGTCTCTGAGTTTAGGCCAGTGTAAATGCAAGTACAACTGAATTCCAGTAAGTGTAAGGGACATAAATGAGTGCCCCTGAGAGCCAGCTGACAATGTGGGCCTATTAATAATTACCTGCAAGTGGGAGGAAATATGACTGTGAAATAAACCAGAAGCCCAAGCACATTGAGTTGATTTCGAAGAGGCCAAGTATATGTGAAATGTGTTTGTACATAACGTGAAGAATGCAACTGAATGTATGTTTCTCTCTTTAGTTGCTTGCCAGAGCATTATGTGTTTGCGTCTATTGTCATGGCTTGATTACTTTGTTTACACTGTGTATGCACTCATTATATTCAGATTAATTAGGGATGGACTTTAGTGCTAATAATGCCAGTGAAATTTCAAATACAATGCTGTAAATTCAAAGGTCAGACACATTCGCATGTCGTTCACAATCTCTTATGAGTTATTCACATGTGAAGTGTGTGATATGGAATGTTCAGCTTTCTGTAGTAAATCATGGACACCTAGTTTTATAATGCTGACACGTGCTCTTGGAGAAAGGAGGTAGAAAGATAGGAAGACAGGCAGGTTCACCGGCATAAATACGAGTGAATGTGCTGAGGAAGGGGTATAAAGGGAATGAAAGGCAACAGGAGAGCCTAGATTTAAAATAGAAAGGAAGAGAATGTGTGCACATCAATGCAATGCTGTGCACTACAGCAACAACCCACATGTCAAGTAGCAGGGCAATGCAAGGGTGTTCAACACAGTCTGAACAATTATTCTCTCCGCCAACAAGATGCAATTCAGTGCAGTCAAGTGTGGTTTTTAAGCCACACCAAAATGAGGGCAGTCAAATAAAAGACCTCGGATCATTATCTCGCAGTCTCAGAAGTTTATGGTTAACATTGAGATCTGTTTCTTGCAAGATCACTACTATATTGGCCTCGAACAACTATTGAACAAACATAGCCCTAAGAGGGCCAAGGTGATGCAGTTTTTGGAATCATCTAACATTGAGTGGCATTTCTTTTTCCTTCCAGGTACGACGGTCACCTGGAGGCCCAGGAGTCATCAGGACAAATAACTCTGAATATATATAAATGATATCTAATGTGTTTGTGATGACGGAGCAATTATGTCAAAATGAAACACATATTTAAAAATGTTTTTTTTCTCTTGTTAGCAATGTATTCATAAAAAACTTCACTTGGATCTCTCTGCATTCACCCAACCACTGCGGCATGTATACAGAGTGTGCTCCGCAAGACAAAAGATTTTTTATGTTGCTTGGCTCCCAAAAGAGTTCTTCAATTCAAATACGTACAAGGTGTGTTCGAAAAGAAACCAAACTTTTGCTTTAACATCTTTATTGCTTATTGTACAACATTTTATGCATGGCCCCTTCAAAGTAGTCCCCTCTTCTGGCAATACATTGTTCCTATCATCTCATCCATTTTTTGAAAGCCTCCTGGAACACTTTTTCTGGGATGGCGCGTAGGTCTCGTGTCGCATTGTCTTGAAATTTCTTTTATGGGTTGGAAACGACGTCCTTTCAACGTGATTTTAAGTTCGGGAAACAGGAAAAAGGCTTCTTGGGCTAGGTCTGGAAAGTACGGTGGATGGGGCACGAGAGTGTGATGTTTTGCTAGATAGCCGCAGACAAGGAGAGACGCGTGAACTAGGTCATTGTCATGTTGCAACAATTAAGTCTGGGTTTCCCACAATTCAGGCTTCCTACTGGACACAGCATCCCACAAACGCGCTAGAATTCCTTGGTAGACCGCCTTGTTTACCATCTCACCACGTGGTACAAATTCCTGATGGACTATATCTTTCCAGTCGGAAACCACCACCATTACCTTGATTTTTTTGCTGACTCTTGCGTGCTTTCTTGGACGAGAAGACTGTTCGCCCACCCACTGCGACGACTGCACTTTTGTTTCAATATCAGAGCCATAAACCCACGTCTCATTGCCTGTTGTGATGTTACAGAAGTTTTCATTATCTCTGCCAGTGGCATGCAGTTCCCGGCTTATTTCAACACAGGTGTTTCTGATCGACAGTCAACAAACGCGGCACGAATTTTGCACTGACACGATGCATCTCAAGTTTGTCATTCACAATAGGATGCCATGATCCTATGCTGATGCCCACTTCGTCAGCTAGTTCTCAAACAGCTAAACGACGATTTCCACGAATCACAGCACGCACTCTCTCGACATGGTCATCATCTGTTAATGTGGAAGGTCGTCCAGGCTTGGGATCGTCACCAACCGACATTCTGCCTTGTTCAAAATGCTTAAACTACTCATAGCACTGAGTGCGACTCATACAGTTTTCCCCATATGCTTGGTTGGGCAATTGAAATGTCTCTGTGAAAATTTTGCCAAGTTTGTAGCAAAATTTCACACACACACGTTCTTCTACATCCTCTTTCGTTGTTACTTTGGCACTAATCCAACAAACAGCTTGTACACGTGCGCACTTCGGCGGCAGTAGCTCACCAACCAATGGTCAGAGCAAAACGCGGTAAATGGCAGTTTGTTGTCTAAACCCGCTGCTACATGCGTTCAGTAGCCGCAGCGTGCTCTTTGCCGGTTTGCGTGCTATTTCAAAAGTTTGGTTTCTTTTTGAACACACCTTGTACATTAACATGCAGCGCTTTCATTCTTTCTTTTTTTCATTCTAGTCATGGATAGCTATTTTTCATTAAAGCTGGGAGCACTTAGCTGTCTAAATTCCTCATTAGATAACTTATCTATAGAAAATGTGGCCTTACAGTAAGTTTAGTACATATGTGTGTTCTGTTCCTCATGTTGTAGTTATCTGCTATTTTATGTAGTTTTGGTTATAAACAAAACTTTCTTTAATGAACAAGAAAACGGTAAACTGAGAGGCCCAACTCTTGTTGGTCGCAACTGCAGGAAGTACGTGCAAGTTAATGCGTTATGCTTGTTTCACATTTTAAAAGCTGCAGGCACTAACACTGCCTATCTGCTTTTGTATTTCCTGTAGCAGTGTGGCTTTTATTTGTTACTGTCAGAGCTGGGTATATAAGTCCCCATTCTGTGTTGAAAACCTACAGTGAAACTATGCTGGACACTTTTCACTTTGTTGTGTTGTAAATAAATCATTCTCTTTTGAAAAATATGTTCTTTGTCTGTGTCTGCATGAACGTACGTGTCTGCAATAATGTACAGCATGCTTTCAGATGGCGTACACAAATGAAGTGGGCATTCCGCAAAAAGCATACTTAACGTTGTAGGAGAAAAACGTGTGCTTTTAATAAATGTGCATATAGGGCGCAGTTGATATAACGAAGGCAGAGGCACTCATCTAATGTGCACGACACCTAAATCCCAATTCTATCTCTCCTTCGTGATAATTAGGTATGCTAGCGGGCAGTCCATCTCACCTGCTTGCAACCACTTCATGGCACACCTTCCTTTGCCGGACACAGCACAATAGTGCGTGCCCACTTAATACAGCGCGTGCACTTTATTGCAGTCTGCACGCTGCTTTCTTTTTCTGTTTTGAGATAACTAAAAGTAGTTTGTGCATGAATGCGGCTCGTCTTGCACACGGAGATTCACTTGCATTCCAGATAGCAGAGAGTGCTCATTGCGTGGTGCTGATCACACAAACGCAGCGCAAGATACAATGGGCAAATTGCGGTTATTCCACGTTCATTTTGCGTCGAAGCCATCGACTTGCAAGGGTAAGAATGGAGCCGTTGTAAGCTTCGACACGCCGGCAAAATCCCGCCTTGTTATGCGAAATTTCAAACAGCTGATTCGTTCACTTTCAACGACCGTCGCCGCAGTAACATTAACTACAACGGAACAGCATAATAAGACCGGTTCGAGAGCATTCTTCTTGATACTACCAAAAGCTATATATGTCAGTCTTTCGGACAGGGCATCCCTGTTGAGGCCAGCGGAGGTGAATGGAAATATTTGTCGGTTCAGCAAACTTAGACGGGCCGGTAATATCCCGCCCGCTTATTCGACGTCTCCGAATATCGGAGCCGTATTGTCGTTATACCGTCGAGGCAGCGCAACAGCACGGATCAGTTTTAACTGAACCTTCTGAACGAGGTTAAAAGTTTCTCAGACAAAGCCGAGTTCCCGGTTAAACAGTGACTGCAGCCGCATCATAGCGAATAAAGAGAAAATATTAATGAACTACATTTGCCTGGCGAAGCAGTTTTTCTTTTCGTGCAGCCCCCCATGCTCCGTAATCCTACCCCATTTAGCCTTTCCGCCCCACATGACAGCTGTTGAAAGCGCTATTCGTATACTGATACTCATTTAAATACATCTACTGTCACCAACCACCTAAGCATCGGTAAAAGCTACACAAACTATGTGTATATCACGCACGATCGCCGACGGTGAACGATCGACATAAAACGACAGCCTCGGAAACACAAATGTATCTACAAATAGCTGTGCAAGTCCTCCACGACAGCATAGTGATGTGGAGTAGTGGTTAGCGTGTTTGGTTCTCACGCGGTGTACCCGGGTTCGATTCCCAGTGTTCTCATGTTTGTGTGATGTGCGTTGCCATGCTTGTGTTGTGTGTTATCGATTTCGTATAATGTGGTTCTATGCAATGTCCATGAAACAGCCCGCAAAACCACTATGGACGGCACCTGTCTCTAAATAATAATTTTTTCTTAAAAAATACCCAATGGGCCGCATAATTTTGAGCCGCATAAGATTTGAGCCGCTTAGTAAGCCGGACAGATTTGATCTGAAATACCGCATAAAAATTTGGGGTTATGCGTGACGTCCACCAAGCGGCCCTACTATGGGCCGTTTAAATGCAGGCCGCATAGGCAAGAGCCGCATAAAATAGGCCGTATACGCAGTAGGCCGCTTACAGTGAGCCATTTATAAGCGTCGAAATTTTGATCTACTTTCCGCCCTATATGCGTTGTTTTAAGCCGGTATTTGCTAAGAGTGTAGCCTTTGGCTACGTCTCCAAACAATTCATGGAAGTTCACTGTACGCCTTTTGTTAAATAAAACTGAATTGAGTTGAGCTGAATTAAACTAGTGACCTCGAGCTCAGGAACGCAGCACCATAGCCACTAAGGTACCGCGGTGGGTCGAAGTACTTGCCGACGTGCGTGTGGCTTGACAGCGTGCTTTAGGAAATAGGACTGGCCCATGTTCGACGTGAACTTAAAGCAAGAAACAAACTGACGCAGAAGGCATCACTGAGATATAGCGAAGTTCCCCGCTGCCTAACGGCACGCGCGCGCGCATGTTCAAATCTCTCCGGGCCGCACGACAAGCGGACAAATGACCCGATGGAA
>NW_023605493.1:0-80001 GCF_013339745.2 Dermacentor silvarum
TTGCAGATGGTTCAAACGGGCTTTTCTAGTCTTCGACTGGAAGTCCATGTTTAGTAACCGAAGGCAAGAACAGGACCTCTCAGGTGTGGTCGACGAGACCGGTATAGCCAGCGCTATTTTTTTAGCTTGGCCATTTCCGGCAAATGGTTTCGCCAGTGTTCGCCCTTGCCCCCAGTAAACATGTGCACGACGTCCTCGAATGTGTGCAATGATGCCGACCTTTTCTGGCTTAAAATGTCAATCACCATATTTCTGAGCAAAATCAGGCGTCCTGGTTCAAGATCGCCACCGTAGAACTATGTTATATATGCTTCGTCTTTCTTCCCGATGGCAAGCTGCTCAATCTGGGACTTATGCTGCCACATTTCAGGTGGATACCTGTTCTTTAACAAATACAGCACTGTGTCAAGTACTTCATAGAACCTCTGGTGGTGCATGTAATTCGCTGATGGAAACACGTACGTTAGCTGAGGAACCTTCTTGATAGCTGCGTGGAGTCTTCTTTCGCCTAGCAGGTAGAACACACGGGTCCTCAACTCCTACATTTCCCCTGTCTCTTAAGCTATGCGATCTGCAACGCTTGAGGAGCAAAAAAAAAAACAGCCTAAGAAGGAAGACAGCGCGTATGACGCTAGCAGCCAGCCCTGCTCGCCCTTGATTATTGCACCCCCTTCCCCCTCAATTCATTACTAACAATTGGATACGGAACGCGCCGAGTTCAAGCTTGGGCCATCCGAGATGGCTGGTCCCTTCACGTGCCCTGTCCCCTTGCGCGCCTAGTGTTACGTTTCCGCTGATGTTATACGGTGGACAATACTCTGCCTTTTCAGTGTCAGACGGGTTCTGGCGAAGTAGCGATAAGCGAGGTGCCCACTGTTGGTGTTGTCGTTGGTGCTCATGCTGTGTTTGTAGCTGGTGCACATTGGAACGTCCGCAGTCGCGGTAGAAGCGTGCTCGACACCTGTTTTCTATTTCTGATTTTATTGAGACCGCAATTGTCTCGAGACTCCAGACAAATTTTCGCTTTCGTCTTCGCCGTGATATTGCGTATAAAGTCCAAAATTCATATGAGTGAGCGACCCATACACTAAGGGTGCGAGAAAAAGTCCGTAACGCTGAGCCGAAAAGGATGGCGGCTTGATGTACATTATCTTCCCACGCGCTCAATATTCGGGTTAGTTGGAGGTCACGTGATCTAACGCGCCTGGGGCTAGATCTAGCCCTGCCGCATCTGCGAATGACTGTGCGCGGTTGACGCTTGCGAGGCCCGCGTGCCGTATTCAATTGTTGGTAATCATTGGGGGGCGCAATGATCAAGGGCGAGCAGGGATGGCTGCTAACTTCATGGATGGCTGCGCGCTGTCTTCCTTCTTAGGCTGTTTTTCCACGCCCCAAGTGTTGCAGATCGCATAGCTTAAGTTAAGAGACAGGGGTAATTGGACATCGCTGACAGAGGCCATCCTGTAGTGTACATAAAAAATATGCAGATGATGATGATGATGATGATGATGATGATGATGATGATGATGATGATGATGAACCTAATTTTCAGTCACGGTGAATCGCATGGCTGTACGAACCGTTCGCCCCCGCTGCCGACGTTTTTCATAATGCCAGCGTTGTGATAGCGGCTGCTCGTGGTCATCCATGGAGATAATTACAGGTTTACAAGGTCCGTGCATTGTACGATGTTTGTTATTTTTATTAGTAAGTGAATGTTGCTACAATTCATATAGGCGATATAACCGACGTACAGAATAGTGTGAAGGCCGCACTTTTTTGCCGCAATTTTGATGAGCCTTACCTGAGACTGGGCCATTTTATCTAATTTCTCCAACTACGAGTATGAAATCCGCCGTAAGGCTCCGCGATCGCTTCCTCTCGCCATCTATAGTCGTGTACAACTTTAGAAGGCCGCGGCATTTGCCCCTCAAAGGCGGATGGACGCACACGAGCATTCACCAATAGGCGCGCACTCTAGACTGACGTCATGAGCCGGACGGCCGGTCACCCCGTCGACGGAGGACATACCACCCGTGCTTCGAGCGGGGCCGAGTCCCGTCAGCGGTACTATTTCTTTACTAGCGGTGGCAATCGGCTGCTGCGCTTCAGCGATCAGGGCAGGGCGCCTCTCCTGTCTTCCTAAGTTGTAACCTACTTTTTTTATAGGTGCGACGCGCCAAAGTACGCTGTGCGGGGAAATTCGCAGTGGAGCGCGATCGCAATCAGCGCTGAACGCGATTGCTTCTCGGTTGGATTTAAAGAAGAAAAATATTTGCTTTCAAGTTGCTTTCAAGTTACGACGACTGCTACCCTCTCAAGAATTCTACAGCATTAGTGAGAGGGTAGCAGTCGTCGTAATAAAGCGGAATAGGAGGTACAAAATGAAGGTAGTACAAGCCTACGCCGCAACTTCCAGTCACGATGATGAAGAAATAGAACAGTTTTATGAAGATGTTGAATTAGCAATGAGAAAGGTGCAAACTCAGTATACTGTAGTCATGGGCGACTTTAATGCAAAAGTGGGGAAAAGGCAGCTTGGCGAGCAAGCAATTGGCAACTACGGCATTGATTCTAGGAATGCAAGAGGAGAGATGTTGGTAGAATTCTCGGAAAGGAATAGGCTGCGAATAATGAATACATTCTTCAGGAAGCGCAGCAACAGGAAGTGGACCTGGAAAAGCCCCAATGGAGAAACAAGGAATGAAATAGATTTCATACTCTCTGCCGATCCGAGCATAGTGCAGAATGTAGAAGTGTTAGATAAGGTAAAGTGCAGTGACCATAGGTTAGTGAGGTCTAGGATTTCTCTCAATTTGAAGAGAGAAAGAGTGAAATTAGTCAAGAGGAAACAGCCCAATCTAAACGCAATAAGGGTGCAAGCAGACCAATTCAGGCTGGTGCTCGCAAACAAATATGCAGCTTTAGAACAAGAAGATGAAGATAACATAGAGGTAATGAACGAAACCGTAACTAGGCTGATCTCAGAAGCAGCAATTGAAGTGGGAGGTAAGGCACCAAGGCAACCAGCAGGGAAGCTCTCCCAAGAAACAAAGGACCTAATAAAGAAAAGACAAAACATGAAAGTTTCAAACTCAAGAGATCAGATAGAATTCGCTGAACTGTCAAAACTGATCAACAAGAAGAAAGTGAGGGATATTAGAAATTATAACGTGATAAAGATTGAGGAAGCCGTAAAATACGGACGCAGCATGAAATCAGTAAGAAGAAAGCTTGGCATAGGACAAGGTAAGATGTATGCACTGAAAGAGAAGCATGGTAATATCATCAGCAATTTCGATGACATAGTAAAAGCAGCGGAAGAATTCTATACTGACCCGTACAGTTCCCAAAACAGTCAAGCTACTTTCATTCGAAATAGTGATGAACCGGATACAGAAGCTCCTTCTATAACTAGCGATGAAGTTAGAAGGGCTTTGAAAGACATGACCAGGGGAAAAGCGGCTCGAGAAGATGGAATAACAGTAGATTTAATCAAAGATGGAGGAGATATCATGCTTGAAAAGCTTGCGGCCCTTTATACGAAATGCCTAACAACTTCAAGTGTACCAGAGAGCTGGAAGAACGCTAACAGTATACTTATCCATAAGAAGGGAGACGTTAAAGAATTGAAGAATTATAGACCCATTAGCTTGCTTTCAGTACTGTATAAAATATTCACCAAGATAACTTCTAATAGAATCAGGGCAACACTTGACTTCAGCCAACCAAGAGAACAGGCTGGCTTCAGGAAGGGATATTATACAATGGATCATATCCATGTCATCAATCAGGTAATCGAGAAATCTGCGGAGTACAATCAACCTCTCTATATGGCTTTCATAGATTATGAAAAGGCATTTGATTCAGTAGAGATAGCAGCAGTCATAGAGGCATTGCGCAATCAAGGAGTACAGGAGGCGTACGTGAATATCTTCGCAAATATCTACAAGGATTCCACAGCTACCTTGGTTCTCCACAAGAAAAGTAGAAAGTTACCTATCAAGAAAGGGGTCCGGCAAGGAGACACAATATCTTCAATGCTATTCACTGCATGCTTAGAAGAAGTATTCAAGCTCTTAGACTGGGAAGGCTTAGGAGTGAGGATCAACGGCGAATATCTCAGCAACCTTCGGTTTGCAGATGACATTGTCCTATTCAGCAACAATGGAGACGAATTACAACAAATGATTGAGGACCTTAATCGAGAAAGTGTAAGAATTGGGTTGAAGATGAATATGCAGAAGACAAAGATAATGTTGAATAGCACGGCAAGGGAACAAGAATTCAGGATCGCCAGTCAGCCTCTAGAGTCTGTAAAGGAATACGTTTATCTAGGTCAATTACTCACAGGGGACCCTGATCATGAGAAAGAAATTTACAGAAGAATAAAATTGGGTTGGAGTGCATACGGCAGGCATTGCCAAATCCTGACCGGGAGCTTACCACTGTCGTTGAAAAGAAAAGTGTACAATCATTGCATTCTACCGGTGCTAAGATATGGGGCAGAAACTTGGAGGTCAACAAAGAAGCTCGAGAACAAGTTAAGGACCGCACAAAGAGCGATGGAACGAAAAATCTTAGGAGTAACGTTAAGAGACAGGAAGAGAGCGGTGTGGATCAGAGAACAAACGGGGATAGACGACATTCTAGTTGACATTAGGCGGAAGAAATGGAGCTGGGCAGGGCATGTAATGCGTAGGATGGATAACCGATGGACCATTAGGGCTACAGAATGGATACCAAGAGAAGGGAAGCGCAGTCGAAGACGGCAGAAAACCAGGTGGGATGATGAAGTTCGGAAATTCGCAGGCGCAAGTTGGAATACGCTAGCGCAAGACAGGGGTAATTGGAGATCGCAGGGAGAGGCCTTCATCCTGCAGTGGACATAAATATAGGCTGATGATGATGATGATGATGGGGGTGCAGCTCTTACACGGATTTATACCGGAAGAATCTTCCTTCGTGTAATTGTCGTATGCTTCGCTATCGCTAATACTGCTTTGCCTTTCCGGCGAAACTGCATGCAGGCTCTTTGATTTTTTATTCTGAGTCCTAGTAAAAGCTCTGCTGCGCATGACTGCTATTGATTCTGATTGCGGATGAATCCGGCTTGGCCTCACTTCGGTTACTAAGGTAATTATATATATTTAGGATCTCTGCATGCGCGTTGCGATGTTTCCATCCCCAATAAATGTTGTAAATTATTGGAATTTGTTTTTCGTGAGTCGCTAGCATTACCTCCTGAAAACAGAAGCCATGCTGAGACACATATCATTCACGTGCATTTCACACACCGTTGATAAGAGACTCTGCTGAAGGGGTCCGTGAAGTCTGCAAGTCTTCTTCAGTGTCAAAAATGGGCGCAAAGCAATTTGTAGCGAGTTGAACAAACAGCAACATAATCATTCGCTAGACATAGGCTATCCATATCATTAGAAATAATTGTTAGTTGGCTACCTCTTTCTCTTTAAAAATATAGTAAACTTTATCCTGTGTGCACATTGGAATATAATGTGTCTTTGCATGGTATTGCCACTGGAAATCAAAATAACATGTTGAAGTGATACAATACGGATGAGGTAGCCACCGCTGATGCTTCTAATGCGCTTGTTTTCCTATTATTAAGATTTTCAGAAATAAAGCGAAAGTATGAATAAAAACCGCGCACGCCCGAGTCAACAATGATGCAGTTAAGTTTTAACCACAATAACTATTGAAGGGAAAAGGTAGAGGCAACTCTACCTTTTTTGGTAACAGGATTTGGTAACAGGACTCTGGTAATGACATTTTAGGAGCGGAGGGGGCGGAGCCCTCCCCTCCTCCCCACCCCCGGAAAACTCTGGAGGGGGCTCGAGCCCCGGAGCCCCCCCCCCCCCCCCCCCCCCCCCGTAGTCGGCGCCTATGGGGCTACTAATTTTTTGTGCTAACTCGTTGCTCCCACGACGTGATTCTCCGCTGGTATTTTCTGTCGCGCCATCATGCAGTGGTCATTGACTGTGCGCGGGCTGAGGTTCTCTGTTCTGTGCGACTTGCCGTCTCACAGATACTCGTCTTCCTCTTCGCCGTGCTGTATTTGTCCCTCTTTCATGCGCATGGCTTGCCGACGCGACTGTCTTGTTCACACCCGCTGCCGTCTTCAGTCGCCGCCAGCCTCTATTGTTGCCTTTCGCCCTCCTCATGTTTCACCATGGTGGTCCAGAAATACTGGTGTCTAACCCAAATTCGTACACTTTGGCTTCGCACTGTGGCGAGACTATTGACACCATCCAGACTGTGGACGCTGACGTTATTGTGCATTTCTCTGTTGCCGATGACTTGGCTACTGCTAACATAATAGCACTGCCTCCCCATATGTGCCATCTGACCGGATATCAGCAGATGTTTTTGTCGCTCTATTGCCGATTACCTTGATCCGACACAACGTGAGCCGGCACTTACTCTTTTAAATGATTTTCAGGCCTCTTTTGACTTTAAACAAGGGTCATTAGGCCGAACAAGTATCGTTTCTCACAAGATTGATATGGGACATCGCGCACCCTTACGTCAGCGTCCGTACCACGTGGCATCTACCGAGAGTCGTGTCATCACCGAGCAAGCTGACGACATGCTTGAACGTGTTGTTATCAGACCATCCTGCGGTCCTTGGCCGTCTCCCGTTCTACTAGTTAAGGAAAAAAGATGGCTCGATTCGTTTCTGTGTGGACTCTTGGCACCTCAACAAGATTACACGAAATTATGTCTACCCTCCAGTGCGCAAGGATGACGCCTGAATTGTCTACATGGTGCCGAATTCTTCTCTTCTTTGGACTTGCGATCGGGCTATTGGAAAGTCCCTATGGAGAAGCCCGACCACTCAAAGCCTCTATAAATTTACGGTGAGGCCACTCGGCGTCTGCGATGCGCTCGCGACATTGGAAATGATGATGGACTATATATTGCGGGGTTTCAAATGGAAGACGTGTTTATTTTATTTAGACGACGTGGTAGTTTTCTCCCCTGATTTCGCCACTCATCTCAGGGTGTAGAAAAACAGCGCTAAAAATAGGGATAGAAGGAAGAACACAGGACGAACGCTGACTCACAACGGTTGCTTTATTGTGCGTGCACAAATATATAGCTTGAAATGGAAGGGTGAAAGGGAGACAAAAAACAATGGCGGGGGAGTGGTTCAGATGCCAGTCGTGCTTGGGTCAGAAGCTAAAACTTACAAACCTTTAATGTACCTACCTACCTATCTACCTGTGTCAAGTAGATATCTCTATTCCTTGTCGGTGAGAACGAGTGAAGGGGAGCTGACGCATAGCGGGCCTATGCGCATCATCGTGAAGGTTTCGAAAATTTCCCGCGCTCGACTGTCTCGATAACGGCACAGTACCTTAGTATCATCAAGCGCCGGCCTACACCCGCACTTGGCGCAGTGGATAGCCGTCTTACTCCTATATAGCGACCTCACTCGTCGATGCGAAGTTTTTACGTGCCTTGCCACCGCCGGCCTTCAACTTAACTTGAAAAAGTGCCGCTTCGGCGCTTGCTAACTGACCATACTTGGCCGCGCCGTTTCTAAAGACGGCGTCCTCCCCGACCCTGACAGGCTTCGTGCTCTCGCAGAATTTCCGCGGCCGACTACAGTGAAAGCGCTCCGAAGTTTTGTTGGTCTTGGCTCCTATTTTAACCAACCGCGGAGGCCCTCCACAAGGTGCAAGGTATTGGTGAACAAAAATTGAATTTCTCACAGTGAAATTCGTCCGAAAAACAGTAAACTACGACTTAACCACAACCTACAGACGTGGTGGCGTCGGATTGTAATTTTAGTGTACGAGAAAACATAATTATGTTACGAGGAAACTCAAACACAAGCCCCTTTTCCAGTATTTATACCAGACCCACCGCTGAGCGCTCGGGTAGTTTACTTGCGAAAGTGATATCCAGATGGCCCTCGCATCCTGGGCAGGTCAAATTGGGACTTCGCCTGCCTAATGCGTTTTGGACACGCGCGCATCAAGGCAATAGCAAACAATCAATAAAATAATTAAAAAGGGTGTTAGGGCCTTCACATTTTAACATAACACGACTTATATTGTCCCAGGAAAAAAGTCTCCAAATCAATGCAATTCTGTTTAACTGTGAAGCCGACTTTAAGAGGATCGGTGTGAGCTTAAGCTTTGTAAGCTGGCTTTCCCACGTTATCTGTTGCAGTGGGAAAGCCAGCTTACAACGGGGCCCAATAACGGTGCTCGAACGGGGCCCGATATCGCTATCGCGTTCCATGCTTAAAGGCGAAGCTTAAGCGTCCTCTAATTTTTTCGTCGCTTTGTGCGCAATTTTGCCTGCATCATCACTCCCCTGACAAAGCTCCTGGCTGGCCCGAGCGAGCTTAGTCATTGGACTCCGGCATGCCGGCATGTGAACAAGCCTTCACTCCTTTGCGTCGTCTGCTTACCTCACCGCCCGTTCTACGTCACTATGACCCGAATGCTCCGACCGAGGTTCATACGGATGCCAGCGCTGTTGGTCTTGGAGCCGTCCTTGCGCAACGCAAGCCTCGATTCCCGGAATATCTGGTTGCCTACGCGAGTCGTGCCCTCACAAAGGCAGAAACCAATTATTCTGTCACAGAAAAAGAGTGTTTGGCTATAGTTTGAGCTTTAAGCAAATTTCGTCCTTACTTGCTTGGCCATCCCTTCGACATTGTGATAGACCACCTCGGGCGGTGCTGGCTTGCATAACTGAAAGACCCGTCGGGGCATCTTGGACATTGGGCTCTTCGACGCCAGGAATTTTACATTCGCGTCCTCTATCGCTCCGGGCGTCAACATCCTGATGCGGAGGCGCTCTCCCGGTAACCCGTGCGATTTGACGTCACGCCACCCTCATCTTGGAAGTGCCCGGTTGCTGCGCTTACTGTTTCTGACATGCCTTCTGAACAGAGAAAAGGTCCGTGGATTGCGTCTCTCATTGACATTCTCACTACTTCTTCAACGGCTACATGGCCTCGAGCCCTTCGTCGCCAAGCCACCCATTTTGTGCTACGGAACACCATCTTGTACCGCCGCAACTATCAGCCAGACGGTCGCAAATGGCTGTTCGTCATCCCTGGCCCCTTGCGTTCCGACATATGCACGTATTTCCACGCCGACCCACAACAAGCTCATGCTAGCTGGCGTCCGGAAAACCCATGAGCGGCTCCGCCAGCGGTACTACTGGTGCGGCATGCATTCTTATGTGCGCAAATAGATTCGGTCATGTGCAGCCTGTCAGCGACGCAAAGCTTCTCCTCAAACGACAGACCCACTGCAACTTTTAACGTGTCCTGCGCGTCCATTTGACCGAGTTGGCATCGACCTAGGTCCCTGGCATGCAGTGCTAACGGAAATCGGTGGATAATTGTCGCAGTAGACCATCTAACAAGATACGCCGAAACTGCTGCTCTTGCTTCGGCTGCTGCTCGCGATGTCGCCGCGTTCATCTTACGGCACGGCGCACCGCGAGAACTGCTCAGCGACCGAGGCCGTGTGTTCTCGTCGGACGTTATTAATGAGCTACTCGCCGCGTGCCGCACGATTCGCCGCACTACTACGGCGATCACCCAAAGACTAACGGTCTAACGGAAAGATTGAATCGCACTTTTGGTGACATGCTCACATTGTATGTTGCTTCTAATAATTCCAATTGTGACGTACGCGTATCATACCGCCCCTAAGGGTACCACAGGCTTCTCTCTATTTTTTCTTCTTTACGGACATGAACTATCCTCTACCCTCGATAACGTACTTCTGTATCACCCGGACGCCTCTGAATTCAGCCATCTTTGAGAAGCTGCTCGGCATGCTGAAGAGTACCGTCAACTGCCTCGCTCATTCACGTCGGATACCCAAGGCATCCAAAAAGATTGCCGCGACCACGATCAGCCAACACGCCTGGTTTCGGCTGCCATTCCAATCACCAGGCCTTAGCCCAAAGCTTGGTCCAAAATATCAGGGTCCATACCGAATCGTCGAATGTACATCGCCTGTGAACTATGTGGTCGAACCGGTGACGCCATCGTCGGACAAGCGCCGCCGTGGCCGCGAGACGGTTCGCATCAGCCACGTGAAGCCGTACCACGACCACCTCGTCGTGTCATCAGCTTAGGTCGCCAGGATGGCTCAGCTTTGCCAATGGGCAATTGTAGTAGGGAATATACATGTAGCGCTGTGGGCAGTGCCCTCGCTTCAGCGTGAGACGCGAGCTAGAGCTGCTGATGTTAAGAGCTAGGCCTGTTCATCAGAGCCACTGGCGATCCCTGGGACGAGCGTCAATAAAACCCCTTGCAGTATATATATATATATATATATATATATATATATATATATATATATATATATATGTGTGTGTGTGTGTGTGTGTGTGCAATTTTTTTCTGTGCTATACATTGGCTTTCGTTGTATTTCTGTCCATTCCTTTTCATATTTTCTTGCGCCTTGTATATTCCTGTATAATTTAATTATTGCTTTTGATGTATGCATAATTAATTCTTTGTTCCCCTCCCCATTCGCCTGATCTTCAATGACCGCAGTGTTTCATAAATAAATAAATAAATAAATCCCGAAGGTTGCTGAGATATTCGCTGTTGATCCTCACTCCTAAGCCGTCCCAATCTAAGAGCTTGAATACTTCTAAGCATGCAGTGATTAGCATTATACAGATTGGGTCGCCTTGCCTGACCCTTTTCTTGATAGGTAACCTTCTGCTTTTCTTGTGGAGAACCAATGTAGCTGTGGAAAGTCTGTAGATATTTCCCCCAAGATATTCACGTATGCCTCATGCAGTTCTTGATTGCGCAATGCCTCTATGACTGCGGGTATCTCTACTGAATTAAATACCTAACGCATAATTACTACTAAATCTCGTTCGAGACTGGCAGTATTGAAAATAAAAAATAAAAAATAAATAAATAACATTGTTATACCATTTACTGTCTTAAGTATGACTACTGAGGTCATCGAAGACGCGGATGATACCACATTGCGTCTTGGTACCACTCATAATGGACAACGCCGGGTTTTCGGCCTCATGGGACATATGCTTCCGTATTAAAAATTGTCAGAGTCAAGTGTAGTTGACATCTCTGTATTGCGAAGCATTTGCGCTAATTGTTGCAGCCCGAGAGGCGTTCAAACGCGCGTTCAAAGGGGAGCAGACGCGCGAAAGCTGCGGTTGCCAGCCAGCGCTGACGGATGGCACCCGTAGATGCCGACTGAGTTAGAGCGCAAGACCCTTCTAAGCACAACAATCTTTACTACCAATATAGGTGGCCAAGCTCCCAGGTATATTTTATGCAGAATTACTCAGCGATTAAACAAATGACACCTAAATATCCTCATTGTGTAAAGTAAACATTAGGAGTAGAATTATGCGTTCTTTCTTGACCATTAGAAAGGCAAAAAAAAAAACGGCGAAGTATCATCTCGCGAATATGCGTGATGATGATTGGGTGAGGTACGTACATTGGAGAGATTTTCGTTGAAGTCAAAGCACTTTCGTGTTAAAAAGACTGGCATAAGTCTGAAAAGAATGCTTCGCATTAGAGGAAAACTTGAGGAAGTCCAGTTGACCGGAGTGGTTCAGCACCTACTAATGTTTGCAGGATCCGCTTTCCGATCGACTAGCCGAGAAAGATGAAAACAGCCTCATTGGCTTTCGCCATTGCTTTGGCGGTCTGCCGTGTCCGGTTTGTGAGTGGTTCAGGAATAGTCCAAGCATGCGCACTTTGCATCCTTGTGATACAGGTGCATTCTTAAGAGCAGTAGAATTGCACAAATGAGTTGAACATTAATCGGTGTTTAGTTGATCCTGAGCTGCGATAATGCTCTCTTACGTGGGCCTTTTGATCGTGCGCCTGTACCCGATACCTGTCGTCTTCTTTTCAAGGTCTTTCTCCTTTCTCTCGCTGCTTTTGCTAAGCAGAGCGTCCTTGTGTACTTGACCTTTATTTTTGCGAAAGTGCAACTGAACATAATAATGCAAAAATGTTATCTTGCTTACCTAAAATTTGGATACATCAATACCGGAGCAGTATAGGCCAAAGGAACAACTGCGAAGAAAAAAATGAAATAATTAGTGGCACCCAAGCAGACTCTGTAAAGTAGAAAGCGTAGCGTCACGTCGTAGAAGCATGAATGCTTACAAACGTAGTTTTCCAGAAAGTGCACTTGAAAGTCGAAATTGCTTAAACGAGACCTGGAAATAAGAGACACGTGAGATCAAAAAAAATTAGCTGGGTTATCGCATTCAGAAGCATATCGCGCTAAGCTTTAAAAACCGGAAAGCCAACGCACAGACAATGAAAACAAGAATACCCTGATAACATAGAATGAGAACAGAGTAGTTTATTTATAAATACGCTGCAGGACGCGAAAAACCTGCCCGAAGCGACGAACTGCGCCCGGGGGAAAGCGCCCGGCGTCAGAAAAATTGATGGCCGCCGCTGACCTGGACCGGCATAAAGTAAAACTATTCCAATATGTTGTTATTGCAAATCGGCCATTACCCCTCCGTGATTGGTCCAAATTTCTCAGGCCAGGCCCATTTTTACGGTCTGTGAAGAGACGTCGAGAGACAAAAACTCGATATGTGAAAGTGACGATTGCATACTAATTATGCTAAATTATGCAGAAGGCGGCGTTCATGTGCAGCAAAGGCTACTATTCCCTCAATAGCATGTTGGTAAGTATGTCTAATTTGCCCGTCATAGCAACGCGTGGCTGATGCTGTGCACGCTTTCGTCAGATCTGTGACGCAGGCATGCGGATTGTCGATGCTCTGCGATAAGACCACGACGTCTGGAGGACTACGTCGTTGCGTCGTCAGTTCCAGGAGGGACACATTGCGAAGGCCGGAGTGCACCTCCTCGGTGAGCAGAGGAAAAAATTAATACAGTTGCCTGGCAGCATACAGTAAAGTTCGCTTGAGAATGTTGAAGCCCGAACCGCTTATATTATGGTAGCGTGCTAAATTTGGGTGACATAGGTGGGAGGTTAAACTTCTTTAGTGAGTATCTGCGCGAAAGAAAATTACAACACACCTGTGCTGTGCGTCAAAGTAATTTTAACAGAGGAGCTGTTTAAGCCGACCGTCAGTTCGTAACGCGTTAACCAAAAACATCGCTGAGCGATGAGTCACCTGGGTTGCCTAGCACCCCCCTCGCGGAGCGGCGTTTGCTTCGCCTCCTCTCCGTGCAGTGCACATGTTGCCTTGACATGGGATGTTGAGGAGAAGGAAGGAGACCATGCGCGCGGCGCACGCTTTGGGCGCCTTGCGTTGGAGTTTGAGATATAGTAGCGGCGCCTGGTGGCGGCAAGAAAAGTTATCTGGGTAGTAGCAGCTTGAGTAGTATTGAGCCCTGGCTGTGGCGAAGCACGTTTCTAGCCTGAGTTTTGCGTCGATTCGCACTTTTTTCTGCTCTGTTACGAGTGCGAAAAGGCACGTCACCTTTCAAAGACCACGCCGACCACGCTGCGAGCTGGCCAGTGTTATCACCAGTGCTTTCACGTAACCTCTGACAATGAGCTGTCACTACTGGAGATGATTGCATCATTGCACTGTGACACTACATGAGAGCCTTTCATTTAGTAGCAGTGTATAGAACACCTTGTGCAGAATGTCGTGGCCACTTCTCTGGGCAGCAGAAGTTTGCCGGTCAATTTGCTGCTGCTGCTGTTTCTACTGACATCTTGACGCATTTCGGTATTGACATCACCGACAGTGTAAATGCCACCTGCACTGGGCATGGGAGGATATTGGCTTTCGTCTCCTCGCTTACTGTTTGGGCTGCATCAAAGCACAACACTTGTCGCTCCACCATTACATGTACTCTTCTCATGCACCTTGTAGGCCCTGCGCAGTTTTCCCACACAGCCACCGCGCTGTTCCTTTCCAGAAGGCCGAGTCGTGCTGAAAAATATCACCTGGTATGTGAAGCACATTGTCCTCCCTTGAATGAGCATTCATTTGTAAATTGTAAAATTGTACATTTACTTGTAAATATTCATTTCATGTGCCAGTAACTTTGTCGAAAGTCATTTATTCACGTCCCCAGAGTAAATAAAAGAATGTAACACATCTTCAGTGTCATCTTTATTCAGAGAGAGAGAGAGAGACAAAATAAAACATTTATTAGTGAAAATTAATAGTCGTTTTGTGGTCGGACCTCCTAGTCCGGAAAACCATTGGCTTTTGCCGTCGTCCGGGCTCGGTTGACCAGGGCTTGTTGCTGTTCTGAGTCCGAGCTGGACAGGGTCGCCTCTTTATTCACAGTAAATGATAGTGATTGCGATGCACAGCTGCAATTATACATGCAGTTTATACTCTCTCCCTGGAAGAAACTTGCACGGCAAGTACAAATACACATGAAAAAAGTTTACTTGTAAAAAGTTACGAAGTAGCAACACAGATTGTGCAACCTTTTGTGTGTTGCTGTAGGCCCAGTAATCAGATTGTATAGCCACTGTTTCCCTGTGTGCGGAAAACAGTCATATCATCTTTTAATGCAACATACAAGAAAAAAACCTTTGCCATGTGCGTTCATGTTTCAAGCGACATCATGGCACTATCAGTTTTCGCTGCCACGGTCATGCGTGACGTGCACATAATTTCACAAGGCTGGCTAGCACTCGTCACAACTGCTTGGGAGGACTTGATCACCACCACCAAATGCCGCAGTGTCAATTTCAACAAAAATATAGGCTCCACTTGCAGTTTAGTCGCACTAAAGTTTAATATGAAAAAAAAGACGCTGATGTGTTTCACGGCTGAGGCGCCTCGCGGAGACCATGCGCATGGGCGGCCAGGAGCTGGCGCAAGGTGCTTGCCATGAATGTGGTCGCCTCCCGCAAGCCCCGCATCTCCACTGCCAGCTGCTGTTGTGCCACACGGGAGGCCCTAAACTCCTCCACCAGCTGCTGATGATGCTACGAAAAAAATTCACTTAGTGCAGCTACAGGATATCAAATGTAAATGCTTGTTTCACAACGTTTGCAATGGCTGTAGTGCGAACATCTGCATATGACGTGAGATATTATCGTGCAAACTGCACATGATCTGTCATGTTACAAACATGTTAGAAGGCAGCAAATGCTACCAAACTACCTGTGTCAGTAACCAATCAATGTTGGTGATTAGTTGAACTGCTACAAAAGATGATCACGATGTGGTGGTACATGTAACAATGCATATGTTTTGTGAATTGCGAAGTGAAGGCCAGAGAAAGCAGTTTAAAGAAAACCTGAACGGGGACATATAAACGTGCACGAGCGAACGAGCGCTTGAGCCAAACGAATACAGATGTCGCTCATGAAAAATCAGGCTGCAACTTACATTAACATACGCGCCAATCCCCGCTTACAAAATGACAATATGGGCGAGTTGTATGTACCTGCCCATTTTGCTCAAGCAGCATCTGGTGAAATCTGACGGCCTTCGCGTTTGCCGCCTCTGCCAGCTGCCCCTGTCGTACAAACTCCTCTGCTGCCCTGGAGGCCGCATCCTCCAGTGGGTGTTGTCGAGGTGGCCTGCGGGGGTGCCGCCGAATTGATGGGTGCTCTCTTGTGCAGAAACTTTATCCAAAAAATAATCATAAGTGAACGCCCTGAAAAACGATTCCGGCCTACAAACCGTTGAGAAAACAAACACTAAGTTAGGCAAATAAAGAAGAAGACACCACAGCATTACAAAATGCTACACTGATATCAATTTCTGCATGGTAACTTCTATGCTGCAGAAACTGCGTTACAAGCGGTTTTAATAGTCGGACGGAATATAGTTGCGGTTTGTAGAGTGACATTTAGGCAGGCACGTTTTCTGTGCAGTTGAACAAGATAAATGATTTATTTCTTTTTAAAGGGTCAGAACAGACATTGATTTGTTGCTTAAAAGGTTGCGTGGGGGGCGGGGGGGGGGGCACGTAAGCAGCTGACTCCTCGTCACTGGAGCTGTCATGCTGGAACATGAAAGCACAGTCGACATACTATGTGAGCGCTGCGCACAATCAATATGATTTAAATACTGTGGTTTTTGCTTAAGTACCAGCAACTGCTTGCTAAATCTATTTCACTTATATTTATTCAATTTATGCAGACCATTCTTAATGCACCACGTGACAGACTAGTAACTACACATGATTTACGGAGCCATACAATCAATCACAAGGTGTATCTTAACAGCATTGCTTTCATATGGTATTAGTGCTAGTAGGCCGCATTTTCATTTCTTCAAAGTACGGATATCATGTGTACTTCATTGCAAGAAACCAGGCAGAAGCACACAGAAGTAAAATAATGTTACGGGAAGGAAGAAACGTACTGGTTTTACAGATGGGTTTTAATGGCTGCGCAGAGAAGCGAAAACCCAGAATCTTCTTTGTCGTCTCCCAGGGCACCAACCATGTCCTCTTCTTTCCACCTTACGCACTTTGACATTACCCCCGTCAGAAGAAGCACCTTCTGGTGCGACTCACTGGTTCCAGAAAGGAACGGTTTGAGGCGGCTGACGTGGACGACGTCAGATAGAGGTGAAGGCACGGTAGCATCCAGTGGAGACACGATGATGATGATGATGATTTATTTGCATCCCCTTTGAAACGGGGTGGCGACCAATAGTCACCTAGCCTGCTTGATTTAATCAGGTATACTACACATGTTCTTTATCTAGCATTTTTGTATACCTCTCATTATCTTTCTTTTCCAGAAATTTAGCTTGTACCGCTGCCTATAATTTTAAGAGATCAGGTCGTATCCATCTTTTCCCTGCTTTTATATGTGACAGGCGTCACCTGGCGGAGGATGCGATAAGGGCCGTAGTATCGCGAAAGGAGTTTCTCCGAAAGGCCGACACGTCGAGATGGAGACCAAACTAGCACAAGATCACCTGGTTCGTATTCGACATCGCGGTGGCACTGATCGTAACGGCACTTCTGACGTGTCTGTGAAGCAGAGAGACGAAGACGGGCAATCTGGCGTGCCTGGGTCGCTGTGGTTATGCCATCATGAGCGTATTCCGTCGGCGAGTCGAGTGTGGTTGAAAGAAGAGTCTCGAAAGGCAAGGTCGGTTCACGGCCATATAGAAGGTAAAAGGGCGAATAACGAGCTGTGTCGTGGCGCGAGGAATTGTACGCAAACGTGACAAATGGTAAAGCAGTGTCCCAGTCGCGATGATCGGAGGAAACATACATCGCGAGCATGTCAGTTATTGTACGGTTCAGGCGTTCAGTAAGACCGTTAGTTTGAGGATGGTAGGCTGTAGTAAGCTTGTGTTTAGTAGCACAGGATCGAAGTAAGTCGTCGATGACTTTGGCAAGAAAGTATCGCCCGCGATCGGTGAGAAGTTGACGAGGTGCGCCGTGGTGTAAGATAACGTCGTGAAGCAAGAAGTCATCGACGTCTGTAGCGCAACAGGTGGGGAGGGCTCTTGTAATGGCATAGCGGGTGGTATAGTCCGTAGCGACGGCAATCCACTTATTTCCGTCGTTTGATATAGGGAATGGTCCGAGAAGATCAACGCCAACGCGAAAAAAAGGGTCGGTTGGTATATCCAGAGACTGCAGCAGACCAGCGGGATGTACAGCTGGTCGTTTTCGGCGTTGACACGACTCACACGCGACGACATAGCGACGGACGGAGCGGTTGAGACAGGGCCAGAAAAATCGTCGCCGAATTCGGTCATAGGTCCGAGAGACGCCAAGGTGTCCAGCAGTGGGAACGTCATGCAGTTGTTGGACTACAGTCTGCTGAAGATGAGACGGAATGACGATTAGCAGCTCGGGCCCGTCTGGATGCATGTTGCGGCGATACAGGGTGTCATTTTGTAGTACGAACATGTGAAGGGATAGGTCAGACGGGTGAGAGAGCAGGCGTTCGATAAGCTGCCGTAACGATTCATCGCGTCGCTGTTCAGTCCCTATGTCTTTCAAGGCGGAAAGCGAGAGAACGCAGATCGGTGCGGCATCCACTAAATCGTTCGGTGCATCGACGGGGTGACGAGACAGGCAGTCGGCGTCCTGATGTAAACGACCCGACTTGTAGACTACAGTGTATGTGTATTCCTGAAGGCGTATGGCCCAGCGACCGAGGCGTCCGGTGGGATCCTTGAGGGTAGAAAGGCAACAAGGGGCGTGGTGATCGGTTATAACCGTAAATGGTCGACCATATATGTAAGGTCAGAACTTGCCCACAGCCCAAACGAGGGCGAGACATTCCCGCTCAGTAATCGAATAATTGCGCTCAGACGAGGAGAGGAGGCGGCTGACGTAGGCGATAACGCGGTTGTGCCCACGTTGGGCTAAAATTGCGCCGATGCCGTATCCACTGGCGTCAGTGGGAATTTCTGTCGGAGAAGAAGCGCCAAAATGGGCGAGAACAGATGGTGTGGTGAGTAGTGTGATGAGGCGCGAGAAAGAAGTCGCGTGTTCAGAGCCCCAGCAGAAAGGAACGTCTTTCTTGAGGAGGTCAGTCAGGGGACGAGCAACATGCGCGAAATTTTGCACAAACCGGCGGAAGTAAGAACAAAGACCGATAAGGCTGCGAACATCTTTGGCAGAGGTCGGTACAGGGAAATTGTGCACTGCACGAACTTTAGCGGGATCGGGGCGAATGCCTGACGAATCGACGAGATGTCCGAGCATGGTTATTTGGCGGTGACCGAAGTGGCACTTGGACGAGTTGAGCTGCAGGCCAGCGGCGCGAAAAACGGAAAGCACAGATGAAAGTCGTTCAAGATGGGCCGCAAAAGTTGGAGAGAATACGATGACGTCATCCAAGTAACACAAGCAGATGGACCATTTCAATCCACGCAAGAGCATGTCCATCATACGTTCAAAGGTCGCCGGGGCATTGCACAAGCCGAAAGGCATTACCCTAAACTGATAGAGGCCGTCAGGTGTAACGAATGCGGTCTTCTTACGGTCCGTTTCATCCACGGCAATTTGCCAATAGCCGGAGCGAAGGTCTATTGATGAAAAATAAGTGGCACCGTGAAGACAGTCCAGAGTATCGTCGATCCGTGGAAGCGGGTATACATCTTTCTTGGTGATCTGGTTTAGATGACGATAGTCCACGCAGAATCGCCAGCTGTTGTCCTTCTTTTTGACGAGCACAACAGGGGAAGCCCACGGACTGGAAGAGTGTTCAATAATCCCTTTGGCAAGCATTTTGTCAACTTCGCTCTGGATAACGTGTCGCTCAGAGGGCGACACCCGGTATGGGCGTCGGCGAACAGGTGCCGCATCGCCTGTATTTATACGATGCTTCACAACCGTAGTTTGACCCAAAGAGCGATCGTTCAGGTCGAAAATGTCGGCGAAGGACTCGAGGAGGACATGGAGCTCTGCGGCAGATTGGGGGTCGAGGTCCGGCGCAATCATCTTTGCAATGGCGTCGGCCAGGGCAGATGCAGAAGGCGCAGAACGAGCACTAGTCAAAGGTGTCGCAACAGATAGTGCTGAAATATAGCACTCGCGGGACGGTGACAACGTGGCAATATTAACCAGCACTGAACAGTGCAACTGCCTCAAACCGGTACACATAGCAAGAAAAAATGCTACGCACCTCGGCGTCATTCTCGAAGAAGGCCACCGGCGCGAAGGTTGGGTCGCTCCTTCTAAGAACTTGGAGGACCCAGCCCTCCAGCCCACTCAGCTTGCCGCCTCCCATTTTTTCTGCAAATGCATGAACACCGCGAGCTTACGTTCCGGCTGCTATCAGCGGGATCACCTTTTTTCCGTCCCCACTTCTTCCTACAATCATAACGCAGCGCCGAGCTGTTTTCACAACCAGTCCCAGCGCGTTGAGCGTGGAAGCTTTCTTCCGAGCAGCACTCATACTTGGAGAGAGGCTTGTGGCGTCTCTCGATGAGGATTGTGACCTGAGCTGACGACATGCGAGGTCCTTGTGTTGGGGCCGCCATTTCTCTCTTTTGCGCCGAATTTTTGCCGGAACAAAGCAAATTATTACAGCAAATCGTACCGTTTCACATGTCGTTTCACCATGCCGTTAATACATAGCGGTTACAATTATTTATTGTTTTGTTATATTATCACAACATAAGCGCTGTTTTAGTGAAATTTAATGCAACGGACTAGCCAAAAAACCTTTTCCCGTGCAAGTTAAATCCAGCAGAAATATTTGTACTACGCGCCAGGGGAATTATAGCTGCGCACTTTACCTACATTCGGAGATAGCTATGATTGTTCACAAAAAAAGATTAGCTTACCAGCTCTCTGTTGAGATGTACTGCCTTCCAATCGTCATCAATTCCTGAGAATCCTATGTGAATAAAAGCAAAAGTAAACATCACGCGATCATCGCTGATGTTCAGACGCTACTGTCCAGGCATTAAGCACAACAGAGAATGATGGTGTTTGCTCACCTTGTACTACACTGTCACGGTTTCCTTGATGTTCACAGCTTCCAAAATTCTTCTCGGGCGAAAGTACATCTCGGAAGCCGAGATCTCACCTAGTCGATCAGCGTTACAGGCACAGGTGCAGTAAATGCGGGCCACGGTACTGATCAGCTGTTTTCACGTAGCCGCCATCTTACGTGTGCACAGAGAAATGGATTGGATGCTGAATAGGCGCATGTGTAGCTATGACTCAAAAAATGAAAATACTTCAATTTACTTTGAAGTGCACTTTACCGATTTGTGCGTCAAAACGTTATAAAACAATTTTGCTTTCAGCAGCATACAATTATCCTTTTATTAAGCTTTTATAACTAAAGTATAGTTGCTATACAGTCCCTTTAACAACCTCCGGTACGGAGCACACGCTTGTCAGTCCGCCACCCTTGCACGTTTGCGGGAAACGCGCCGGCCTCGCACTGAAGGCGGCGACTGCTTTCGGCCCCACATCCAGCCGCCTGACATCGCTCCAAGAACGTCACATAATAACATGACAACGTGTGGCATCAAAAGCAATTGACCATTGCAATAAATAAGAAAAAAAAAGATATATGGGAATAAGGGAATGGTAGTAATTTTGATTTATTACAGCGGCCGAAACTATGCACCATCGTGACATTGAAGACAATTTCTAAGCTGGTCATACGGTAGTGCTAGTGTAATTTCAACGACACGTAGTGAGCTCGAAAGGTTGAGTATGTGACATTGGCATTTTAGATGTCCACAGAAGTGCGGGTCAAAATTTCGTGCGGTTCATGCAGTCATTGTCGGAGTGTCACACACCCCATGAACGAGGTGCCAATGCCGGGCCGAATTCCAAAGCCTACTTATCAGCTTCCAAAAACAACCCCACGAAAGCAAGGACAATTAATAAGGGGGCTCTGTGGTGCGCCAGTGAACGCCGGTTGTGGCCCAAATACCGCGTCAGAGCCCAGAGTTATTTATTTATTTATTTATTTATTTATTTATTTATTTATTTATTTATTTACTTATTTATTTATTTATTCATATTACCCCACAGGCGCCAGTGGTGGGCTCGGTGGCATTGCCACGATGTGGTCCACTAACCCGCTGCTGTTCTTCATGCAGGTTTTGACGTCAGTTATCATGCGCATGCCACTGCCTCTTCTTGCGAAATCAACGAGCGTCAGTGTGGGACGATCATACCCGTGCTTCGATGACGTGAAAGCATGGGATACCGGAATCAACAGGGATTCAATCCGTCCGGCGACGCCGCCAGTGATGGAGCGGATCCTCGACGAAATGCCGCTAGCCCTGCTGCCATCGTCAACAACCATCCAGCTGCCTATAAAAGAGGAGCGACTACCCCTGGCGCACTGTGGGCTCGGTGGCATTGCCACGATGTGGTCCACTAACCCACTGCTGTTCTTCATGCAGGTTTTGACGTCAGTTATCATGCGCATGCCACTGCCTCTTCTTGCGAAATCAACGAGCGTCAGTGTGGGACGATCATACCCGTGCTTCGATGACGTGAAAGCATGGGATACCGGAATCAACAGGGAATCAATCCGTCCGGCGACGCCGCCAGTGATGGAGCGGATCCTCGACGAAATGCCGCTAGCCCTGCTGCCATCGTCAACAACCATCCAGCTGCCTATAAAAGAGGAGCGACTACCCCTGGCGCACTGTGGGCTCGGTGGCATTGCCACGATGTGGTCCACTAACCCACTGCTGTTCTTCATGCAGGTTTTGACGTCAGTTATCATGCGCATGCCACTGCCTCTTCTTGCGAAATCAACGAGCGTCAGTGTGGGACGATCATACCCGTGCTTCGATGACGTGAAAGCATGGGATACCGGAATCAACAGGGATTCAATCCGTCCGGCGACGCCGCCAGTGATGGAGCGGATCCTCGACGAAATGCCGCTAGCCCTGCTGCCATCGTCAACAACCATCCAGCTGCCTATAAAAGAGGAGCGACTACCCCTGGCGCACTGTGGGCTCGGTGGCATTGCCACGATGTGGTCCACTAACCCGCTGCTGTTCTTCATGCAGGTTTTGACGTCAGTTATCATGCGCATGCCACTGCCTCTTCTTGCGAAATCAACGAGCGTCAGTGTGGGACGATCATACCCGTGCTTCGATGACGTGAAAGCATGGGATACCGGAATCAACAGGGATTCAATCCGTCCGGCGGCGCCGCCAGTGATGGAGCGGATCCTCGACGAAATGCCGCTAGCCCTGCTGCCATCGTCAACAACCATCCAGCTGCCTATAAAAGAGGAGCGACTACCCCTGGCGCACTGTGGGCCTCGGTGGCATTGCCACGATGTGGTCCACTAACCCGCTGCTGTTCTTCATGCAGGTTTTGACGTCAGTTATCATGCGCATGCCACTGCCTCTTCTTGCGAAATCAACGAGCGTCAGTGTGGGACGATCATACCCGTTCTTCGATGACGTGAAAGCATGGGATACCGGAATCAACAGGGATTCAATCCGTCCGGCGACGCCGCCAGCGATGGAGCGGATCCTCGACGAAATGCCGCTAGCCCTGCTGCCATCGTCAACAACCATCCAGCTGCCTATAAAAGAGGAGCGACTACCCCTGGCGCACTGTGGGCTCGGTGGCATTGCCACGATGTGGTCCACTAACCCGCTGCTGTTCTTCATGCAGGTTTTGACGTCAGTTATCATGCGCATGCCACTGCCTCTTCTTGCGAAATCAACGAGCGTCAGTGTGGGACGATCATACCCGTGCTTCGATGACGTGAAAGCATGGGATACCGGAATCAACAGGGATTCAATCCGTCCGGCGACGCCGCCAGCGATGGAGCGGATCCTCGACGAAATGCCGCTAGCCCTGCTGCCATCGTCAACAACCATCCAGCTGCCTATAAAAGAGGAGTGACTACCCCTGGCGCACTGTGGGCTCGGTGGCATTGCCACGATGTGGTCCACTAACCCGCTGCTGTTCTTCATGCAGGTCTGTGAACCAAGGTCTCTTTACGCTAAGAAAACCAATAATTATTCTCTTGTGCAGCTACCGAGCCCGCAGTGCTGCTTGTGCATTGTTTCTGAGTGCCTTTGTGTTATCAGATGCCTTTTGTTACTCTCTGGGGATATTGAAAGTAATCCCGGTCCGGATTACGCCGAATTACTTGCTGAAATGAAGAAGGTATCCGCTGGCCAAGACACGATTATCGCGGAGATGCAAGATCTCAAAAACAAATATATGGCTACGACTGCATCCCTAGAGGCTCTAAGCGAGCGGCTGACGCACCTGGAGGGTAATTACCAAAGTGTTTTATCCATGCAAGCCGATATGCAATCCATACGGGCAGACAGTGAACGAACGACGCAGCTGGTTCATAAACTGGATGCCCGCGTGGATGATGCTGAGAACCGGTCAAGGCGAAATAATTTGATTTTTTATGGCCTCCCCGATCCATCTGCATCAGAGCCATCAAGCGAATCAGAAAAAATTATCTTGCGCCACTGCTCGGATCATCTGAAAGTGTCGCTTGACCCTAAGGAAATAGAGCGAGCGCATCGTATTGGTCGGTATTCCCCTGATCGCAAGCGCCCAATTATAGTTAAATTTGTATTCTTTAAAACAAAGGAAGCTGTCCTTTCTAATGGCCGTAATTTTAAAGGCACTGACTTCAGCGTTGCCGAAGATTTTTCGCCGGCTGTTAGGAATGCCCGTAAACACCTTGTCGCCTTCGCAAAAGCTAAGTCTGTGCCATTTTCCCTGCGTTTCAAAACGCTATTCATAGGTTCCAAGCGCTACGTATTTGATGAAGCTTCGCAGACGATTAAAGAAGTATAGCAACCACTACGTAACCAAAAAATAAATCGACGCCCCGGAATAGCAGTTGTATCACGTACTTCTATCTCAGTAATCTATACTAACATACGAAGCTTCATTGCAAAACGCGACCACGTGTCTAATCTTGTACTAACATCTAGAAGCAACGTGCTGGTACTCACGGAAACCTGGCTTAGTGACCATATTTCAGACTCGGAAGTGCTGGCTGATTTACCGAATTTTAACGTGTTTCGGAAGGATCGCACGACAACACGAGGAGGAGGTGTCCTTATAGCTGTCAGCCAACAATTATCGTGTTCTGTTGTTGGCGTCACATCCGACTTGGAAATCCTTTTCATTCATTGTCACGCCGCTCCACAATCAGTTCTTTTGGGCGTTTGCTATAGATCCCCTCGCAGTAGCCCAGATTTTGCCTGTCAACTTAGTAATGTACTCTGCCAACTAACTTTTCAGTACCCCAAAGCCGACCTCCTCCTCTTCGGAGACTTTAACTTTCCAGATATCGATTGGCGCAATATAGCTCCGTCTTTAGTAAATCAAACAGAAGCAGGAAATTTCCTTGATGTTTGTTTTAATTTTAACCTTGCTCAACTTGTATCTGAACCAACGCGAGTCACACAAGACACAGCTAACGTATTAGACCTAATACTAACAACTCGACCAGACAGTTTATCATCAATTACCTATCTGAATGAAATTAGCGACCATAAGGTTATTCACGCTTCCTTTCACTTTGCGCCAATTCCACGCCAGAAACTTAAAAAGACAATACATCTTTTTAACAAAGGCAACTACGAGGCTATACGCGATAATCTTTACGACTTCTTTATTTCATTCGAGGCATGCTTTAAAAAACACGATATCCATACTAACTGGCAAAGGTTCAAAGAAAAAATAAATGATCTAGCTGACAGGTTCATTCCAAAGATAACGTTTCGAACGCAACTTCAGAAGCCATGGTTCACCAATTCTTTGAAGAGACTTGAAAATAGAAAAAAAACGTTTGTACCGTGCAGCAAACGGCAGGACAAGCACATGCGCCTGGAATAAATACTACGCAGCGGAACGCGCATATTTATCAGCTATTCGGGAGGCAAAACGGTCATTCTTTCACGAAGATCTACCAAACATGCTGGTTACTAATCCAAGAAAGTTCTGGCAGGTGATTAATCCTCGGGGAATAAGCAGTATTGCGTTAGTCAACGAGAACGGTGAAACGGTCGACGATGATGAATGTGCTAATCTTTTTAATACAGCTTTTGTGTCAGTCTTCTCCCATGAACCTAGCTTGTCATTTCCCTCTACAGTTAACGACTCAACTAATGTGATGTCGTCAGTAACCTTCTTTGCCGATGGTATTTTGTCTCTAATTGACAATCTTAAACTAACATCCTCAGCCGGAGTAGATAACATAAACTCAAAAGTGTTAAAAAATACTAAAGATATCAGTGCTGCTTATTTGTGCTTGCTGTTCTCGCAGTCACTCTCAACTGGCATCATACCACATGACTGGAAGGTGGGGAGGGTTGTTCCCATCTACAAATCAGGTGACAAGAACTCTCCACTTAACTATCGCCCCATCTCACTAACAAGCATACCTTGCAAAATCATGGAACATGTCATTTATACAGAAATTATGAAATTTTTAGACGTAGGAAACTTTTTTCATTTTTCACAGCACGGATTTCGAAAGGGATTTTCCTGCGAAACGCAATTGGCAGTTTTCCTTCATGATCTTCACACTAATCTAGACACTAACCAGCAGACAGATGCAGTATTTCTAGACTTCGCGAAAGCATTCGATAAGGTACCACATCAACGACTATTACTAAAACTATCTCTGGCGAACGTGCACCCCGATATATTGCGATGGATTGAAGCCTTCCTTAGTAACCGCTCACAGTTTGTCCTTATTAACAACAGCCCATCTGTTTCCCTACCGGTAACTTCTGGGGTTCCACAAGGATCTGTCCTCGGGCCTCTCCTCTTCTTAATATACATTAACGACTTACCTTTGCATGTATCCTGCAATATTCGCATGTTTGCAGATGACTGCGTCGTTTACCAAACAATTACTAACATGTCTGATCAAATCTCCCTTCAGGAGGATATTAACCGCTTGCAACAATGGTGCGATTGCTGGTTAATGACACTTAACCCAAATAAATGTAAAGTAGTGGTATTCTCCCGCCGACGTAACCCACTAGCTTACCCATACACAATAAATAACATAGACGTAGAAACTGCGCAGTCTTACAAATACCTTGGTGTTACCCTTACTAATGACTTGACTTGGAGCGCTCACATTACTAACGTCATATCATCTTCTAATAAATCTCTTGGTTTTTTAAAACGAAACCTAAAGCAAGCGCCCAAGCATGTGAAATTGCTAGCCTATAAAAACTTAATCAGACCTAAACTCGAATATGCATGTGCCGTATGGAGCCCTCATCAAGCATATCTAATCAACGCACTTGAATCGGTGCAAAACCGTGCCATAAGGTTCATCCATTCAACGTATTCCTATGATGTCAGCGTGTCGTCATTGAAAAAAGAATCCGGTTTGGTCCCACTCGCTAATCGTCGTCGCATCTCAACTCTCTCTCTTTTTCATAAGTTTTATCATACTTCACTTAATCAACCGCCATACATTATTCCCGCTGCCCGTATATCACATCGCACTCGGCACGCGTACCAAGTTGGCCGCCCTCGCACTCACACTACCACTTTTTCAGGCTCATTCTTTTTTCGCGCAGCAACAGATTGGAACAACCTGCCCCACCAAATTGCCGCCATAACCTGTGCACCTACATTCATGCAAAAACTAACAGACCATTTTTTAGAATAAAAAAAATGTACGGGATCTATGCTATCTATCTGTGTACTAGACGGAATTATGTACCTAATTTTCACGTGTGTTGTATTTAAAACTTGTACTCCGTTTTCCTTAAACTTATGTATAATAAATATATGTACGCCCACCCCTTATGTAATGCCCCTCTGGGGCTTTTAAGGTAATAAAATGAAATGAAATGAAATAGAACTGAACTCTGGTACGTTCACGATGAATTGTTGCCCTTTTTTGCCAGTAGAGTGGACTATAACTGAAGTCTGCTACCTTCACAATGAATTGTTGCCTTTTTTTCACTGAAGTATGAACTAGAACAAAACTCTGCTTCTTTCACGGTGAAATGTTGCAATTCTTTGCCAGCATCCAGTTGACTAGAACTAGCCGCCCTTTTTTCACACTGAATTGTGGTCTTTCTTTGGCTCTAAAGTGGACTAGAACTGAACTCTGGTATTTTCACAATGAATTGTTGCCCCTTTTCTGCCTGTAGAGCGGACGAGAACTGAAGTCTGCTACCTTCACGATAAATTGTTGAGCTTTTTTGACTGTAGAGTGGACTAGAACTAAACTCTGCTACCTTCACCATGAATTGTTGCCATTCTTTGCTTGTAGAGTAGACTATAACTGAAGTCTGCTACCTTCACGATGAATTTTTCCCCTTTTTTGACTGTAGAGTGAACTATAACATAACTCTGCTTCTTTCACGATGAAAAGTAGCAATTCCTGGCCATAGTCCAGTTGACTAGAACTAGCTGCGCTTTTTTCACAATGAATTGTGGCCCTTCTTTGGCTGTAAAGTGGACCAGAAGTGAACTCTGGTGCTTTCACGAATAATTGTTGCCCTTTTTTGTCTTTAGAGTGGACTAGAACTGAAGTCTGCTACCTTCACGATGAATTGTTGCCCTTTTTTGACTGTAGAGTGGACAAGAACTCAACTCTGCCAAATTCACCATGAATTGCTGCCCTTTTTTGCCTGTAGTGTTGACTAAAACTTCCTCTGCTTCTTTCACGATGAAATGTTGGAATTCTTGGGCAGCATTCAGTTGACGAGAACTAACTGCGCTTTTTTCACGATGAATTGTGGCTCTTCTTTAGTTGTGAATTTAAGTGTACTAGAACTGAACCCTGGCACTTTCACAATGAATTGTTGCCCTTTTTTGCCTGTAGAGTGGACTAGAAATGAACTCTGCTACCCTCACCATGAACTGCTGCCCTTCTTTGCCTTTAGTGTTGACTAGAACTTCCACTGCTTCTTTCACGATAAAATGTCGCAATTCTTGGCCAGCACCCATTTGACTATAACTAGCGCCGCTTTTTTCACGATGAATTGTTGCCCTTTTTTGACTGTAGAGTGGACTAGAACTAAACTCTGCCAACTTCACAATGAATTGCTGCCCTTTTTTGCTTGTAGTGTTGACTAAAACTTACTCTGCTTCTTTCAAGATGAAATGTTGCAACTCTAGGCCAGCATCCAGTTGACTAGAACTAACTGCGCTTTTTTCACGATGAGTTGTGGCTCTTCTTTGGGTGGAAAGGCGGACTAGAACTGAACTCTGGTACTTTCACGATGAATTGTTGCCCTTTTTTGCCTGTAGAGTGGACTAAAACTGAAGTCTGCCAACTTCACCATGAATTGCTGCCCTTTTTTGCATGTAGTGTTGACTAAAACTTACTCTGCTTCTTTCACGATGAAATGTTGCAATTCTTGGCAGCATCCAGTTGACTAGAACTAGCTGCGCTTTTTTACGATGAATTGTGGCCCTTCTTTGGCTCTAAAGTGGACTAGAACATAACTCTGGTACTTTCCCGACGAATTGTTGCCCTTTTTGCATGTAGAGTGGACTAGAACAGAAGTCTGCTACCTTCACGATGAATTGTTGCCCTTTTTTGACAGTAGAGTGAACTAGAACTAAACTCTGCTACCTTCACCATGAACTGCTGCCCTTCTTTGCCTTCAGTGTTGATTAGAACTTACACCGCTTCTTTCACGATGAAATGTCGGAATTCTTGGCCAGCATCCAGTTGACTAGAAGTAGCTGCGCTTTTTTCACGATGAATTGTGGCATTTCTTTGGCTGTAAAGTTGACTAGAACTGAACTCTGGTATGTTCAAGATGAATTGTTGCCCTTTTTTGCCTGTACAGTGAACTAGAACATAACTTTGCTTCTTTCACGATGAAATGTTGCAATTCTTGGCCAGCATCCAATTGACTAGAACTAGTCGCACTTTTTTCACGATGAATTGTGGTCCTTCTTTGGCTCTAAAGTGGACTAGAACTGAACTCTGGTATTTTCCCAATGAATTGTTCCCCCTTTTCTGCCTGTAGAGCGGACGAGAACTGAAGTCTGCTACCTTCACGATAAATTGTTGAGCTTTTTTGACTGTAGAGTGGACTAGAACTAAACTGTGCTACCTTCACCATGAATTGTTGCCATTCTTTGCTTGTAGAGTTGACTATAACTGAAGTCTGCTACCTTCACGATGAATTTTTCCCCTTTTTTGACTGTAGAGTGAACTAGAACATAACTCTGCTTCTTTCACCATGAACAGTAGCAATTCCTGGCCATAATACAGTTGACTAGAACTAGCTGCGCTTTTTTCACAATGAATTGTGGCCCTTCTTTGGCTGTAAAGTGGACCAGAAGTGAACTCTGGTGCTTTCACGAATAATTGTTGCCCTTTTTTGTCTTTAGAGTGGACTAGAACTGAAGTCTGCTACCTTCACGATGAATTGTTGCCCTTTTTTGACTGTAGAGTGGACAAGAACTCAACTCTGCCAAATTCACCATGAATTGCTGCCCTTTTTTGCCTGTAGTGTTGACTAAAACTTCCTCTGCTTCTTTCACGATGAAATGTTGGAATTCTTGGGCAGCATTCAGTTGACGAGAACTAGCGGCCCTTCTTTCACGGTGAATTGTGGCCCTTCTTTCGCTGTAAAGTGGACTAGAACTGAACTCTGGTATTTTCATGATGAATTGTTGCCCCTTTTTGCCTCTAGAGCGGACGAGAACTGAAGTCTGCTACCTTCATGCTAAATTGTTGAGCTTTTTTGACTGTAGAGTGGACTAGAACTAAACTCTGCCAACTTCACCATGAATTGCTGCCCTTTTTTGCTTGTAGTGTTGACTAAAACTTACTCTGCTTCTTTCACGATGAAATGTTGCAATTCTTGGCCAGCATCCAGTTGACTAGAACTAACTGCGCTTTTTTCACGATGAATTGTAGCTCTTCTTTGGCTGTAAATTTAAGTGTACTACAACTGAACCCTGGTACTTTCACAATGAATTGTTGCCCTTTTTTGCCTGTAGAGTGGACTAGAAATGAACTCTGCTACCTTCACCAGGAACTGCTGCCCTTCTTTGCCTTTAGTGTTGACTAGAACTTCCGCTGCTTCTTTCACGATAAAATGTCGCAATTCTTGGCCAGCACCCATTTGACTATAACTAGCGCCGCTTTTTTCACGATGAATTGTTGCCCTTTTTTGACTGTAGAGTGGACTAGAACTAAACTCTGCCAACTTCACAATGAATTGCTGCCCTTTTTTGCTTGTAGTGTTGACTAAAACTTACTCTGCTTCTTTCACGATGAAATGTTGCAACTCTAGGCCAGCATCCAGTTGACTAGAACTAACTGCGCTTTTTTCACGATGAGTTGTGGCTCTTCTTTGGGTGGAAAGGCGGACTAGAACTGAACTCTGGTACTTTCACGATAAATTGTTGCCCTTTTTTGCCTGTAGAGTGGACTAGAACTGAAGTCTGCCAACTTCACCATGAATTCCTGCCCTTTTTTGCATGTAGTGTTGACTAAAACTTACTCTGCTTCTTTCACGATGAAATGTTGCAATTCTTGGCAGCATCCAGTTGACTAGAACTAGCTGCGCTTTTTTACCATGAATTGTGGCTCTTCTTTGGCTCTAAAGTGGACTAGAACATAACTCTGGTACTTTCCCGACGAATTGTTGCCCTTTTTGCATGTAGAGTGGACTAGAACAGAAGTCTGCTACCTTCACGATGAATTGTTGCCCTTTTTTGACAGTAGAGTGAACTAGAACTAAACTCTGCTACCTTCACCATGAACTGCTGCCCTTCTTTGCCTTCAGTGTTGATTAGAACTTACACCGCTTCTTTCACGATGAAATGTCGGAATTCTTGGCCAGCATCCTGTTGACTAGAAGTAGCTGCGCTTTTTTCACGATGAATTGTGGCCTTTCTTTGGCTGTAAAGTTGACTAGAACTGAACTCTGGTATGTTCACGATGAATTGTTGCCCTTTTTTGCCTGTAGAGTGAACTAGAACATAACTTTGCTTCTTTCACGATGAAATGTTGCAATTCTTGGCCAGCATCCAATTGACTAGAACTAGCCGCACTTTTTTCACGATGAATTGTGGTCCTTCTTTGGCTCTAAAGTGGACTAGAACTGAACTCTGGTATTTTCACAATGAATTGTTGCCCCTTTTCTGCCTGTAGAGCGGACGAGAACTGAAGTCTGCTACCTTCACGATAAATTGTTGAGCTTTTTTGACTGTAGAGTGGACTAGAACTAAACTCTGCTACCTTCACCATGAATTGTTGCCATTCTTTGCTTGTAGAGTTGACTATAACTGAAGTCTGCTACCTTCACGATGAATTTTTCCCCTTTTTTGACTGTAGAGTGAACTAGAACATAACTCTGCTTCTTTCACCATGAACAGCAGCAATTCCTGGCCATAATACAGTTGACTAGAACTAGCTGCGCTTTTTTCACAATGAATTGTGGCCCTTCTTTGGCTGTAAAGTGGACCAGAAGTGAACTCTGGTGCTTTCACGAATAATTGTTGCCCTTTTTTGTCTTTAGAGTGGACTAGAACTGAAGTCTGCTACCTTCACGATGAATTGTTGCCCTTTTTTGACTGTAGAGTGGACAAGAACTCAACTCTGCCAAATTCACCATGAATTGCTGCCCTTTTTTGCCTGTAGTGTTGACTAAAACTTCCTCTGCTTCTTTCACGATGAAATGTTGGAATTCTTGGGCAGCATTCAGTTGACGAGAACTAGCGGCCCTTCTTTCACGGTGAATTGTGGCCCTTCTTTCGCTGTAAAGTGGACTAGAACTGAACTCTGGTATTTTCATGATGAATTGTTGCCCCTTTTTGCCTGTAGAGCGGACGAGAACTGAAGTCTGCTACCTTCATGATAAATTGTTGAGCTTTTTTGACTGTAGAGTGGACTAGAACTAAACTCTGCCAACTTCACCATGAATTGCTGCCCTTTTTTGCTTGTAGTGTTGACTAAAACTTACTCTGCTTCTTTCACGATGAAATGTTGCAATTCTTGGCCAGCATCCAGTTGACTAGAACTAACTGCGCTTTTTTCACGATGAATTGTGGCTCTTCTTTGGCTGTAAATTTAAGTGTACTAGAACTGAACCCTGGTACTTTCACAATGAATTGTTGCCCTTTTTTGCCTGTAGAGTGGACTAGAAATGAACTCTGCTACCTTCACCATGAACTGCTGCCCTTCTTTGCCTTTAGTGTTGACTAGAACTTCCGCTGCTTCTTTCACGATAAAATGTCGCAATTCTTGGCCAGCACCCATTTGACTATAACTAGCGCCGCTTTTTTCACGATGAATTGTTGCCCTTTTTTGACTGTAGAGTGGACTAGAACTAAACTCTGCCAACTTCACAATGAATTGCTGCCCTTTTTTGCTTGTAGTGTTGACTAAAACTTACTCTGCTTCTTTCACGATGAAATGTTGCAACTCTAGGCCAGCATCCAGTTGACTAGAACTAACTGCGCTTTTTTCACGATGAGTTATGGCTCTTCTTTGGGTGGAAAGGCGGACTAGAACTGAACTCTGGTACTTTCACGATGAATTGTTGCCCTTTTTTGCCTGTAGAGTGGACTAGAACTGAAGTCTGCCAACTTCACCATGAATTGCTGCCCTTTTTTGCATGTAGTGTTGACTAAAACTTACTCTGCTTCTTTCACGATGAAATGTTGCAATTCTTGGCAGCATCCAGTTGACTAGAACTAGCTGCGCTTTTTTACCATGAATTGTGGCTCCTCTTTGGCTCTAAAGTGGACTAGAACATAACTCTGGTACTTTCCCGACGAATTGTTGCCCTTTTTGCATGTAGAGTGGACTAGAACAGAAGTCTGCTACCTTCACGATGAATTGTTGCCCTTTTTTGACAGTAGAGTGAACTAGAACTAAACTCTGCTACCTTCACCATGAACTGCTGCCCTTCTTTGCCTTCAGTGTTGATTAGAACTTACACCGCTTCTTTCACGATGAAATGTCGGAATTCTTGGCCAGCATCCTGTTGACTAGAAGTAGCTGCGCTTTTTTCACGATGAATTGTGGCCTTTCTTTGGCTGTAAAGTTGACTAGAACTGAACTCTGGTATGTTCACGATGAAATGTTGCAATTCTTGGCCAGCATCCAATTGACTAGAACTAGCCGCACTTTTTTCACGATGAATTGTGGTCCTTCTTTGGCTCTAAAGTGGACTAGAACTGAACTCTGGTATTTTCACAATGAATTGTTGCCCCTTTTCTGCCTGTAGAGCGGACGAGAACTGAAGTCTGCTACCTTCACGATAAATTGTTGAGCTTTTTTGACTGTAGAGTGGACTAGAACTAAACTCTGCTACCTTCACCATGAATTGTTGCCATTCTTTGCTTGTAGAGTTGACTATAACTGAAGTCTGCTACCTTCACGATGAATTGTTCCCTTTTTTGACTGTAGAGTGATCTAGAACATAACTCTGCTTCTTTCACGATGAAAAGTAGCATTTCCTGGCCATAATCCAGTTGACTAGAACTAGCTGCGCTTTTTTCACAATGAATTGTGGCCCTTCTTTGGCTGTAAAGTGCACCAGAAGTGAACTCTGGTGCTTTCACGAATAATTGTTGCCCTTTTTTGTCTTTAGAGTGGACTAGAACTGAAGTCTGCTACCTTCACGATGAATTCTTGCCCTTTTTTTGACTGTAGAGTGGACAAGAACTCAACTCTGCCAAATTCACCATGAATTGCTGCCCTATTTTGCCTGTAGTGTTGACTAAAACTTCCTCTGCTTCTTTCACGATGAAATGTTGGAATTCTTGGGCAGTATTGAGTTGACGAGAACTAGCGGCCCTTTTTTCACGGTGAATTGTTGCCCTTCTTTCGCTGTAAAGTGGACTAGAACTGAACTCTGGTATTTTCATGATGAATTGTTGCCCCTTTTTGCCTGTAGAGCAGACGAGAACTGAAGTCTGCTACCTTCATGATAAATTGTTGAGCTTTTTTGACTGTAGAGTGGACTAGAACTAAACTCTGCCAACTTCACCATGAATTGCTGCCCTTTTTTGCTTGTAGTGTTGACTAAAACTTACTCTGCTTCTTCCATGATGAAATGTTGCAATTCTTGGCCAGCATCCAGTTGACTAGAACTAGCTGCGCTTTTTTCACGATGAATTGTGGCTCTTCTTTGGCTGTAAAGTGGACTAGAACTGAACTCTGGTACGTAAACGATGAATTGTTGCACTTTTAATATGTAGAGTGTACTAGAACTTGCCCTTTTTTGACTGTAGAGTGGACAAGAACTAAACTCTGCCAACTTCACCATGAATTGCTGCTCTTTTTTGCCTTTAGTGTTGACTAAAACTTACTCTGCTTCTTTCATGATGAAATGTTGGAATTCTTGGCCAGCATTCAGTTGACTTGAACCAGCAGCTCTTTTTTCACGGTGAATTGTGGCCCTTCTTTGGCTGAAAAGTGTACTAGAACTGAACTCTGGTACTTTCCCGACGAATTGTTGCCCTTTTTGCATGTAGAGTGGACTAGAACAGAAGTCTGCTACCTTCACGATGAATTGTTGCCCTTTTTTGACAGTAGAGTGAACTAGAACAAAACTCTGCTTCTTTCACAATGAAATGTTGCAATTCTTGGCCTGCAATGTTGACTAGAACTAGCTGGCTTTTTTCACGATTAATTGCGGTCCTTTTTAGGCTGTAAAGTGGACTAGAAGTGAAGTCTGCTACCTTCACGATAAATTGTTGCCCTTTCTTGACTGTAGAGTGGACTAGAACAAAACTCTGCTACCTTCACCATGAATTGCTGCCCTTCTTTGACTTTAGTGTTGACTGGAACTTCCACTGCTTCTTTCACGATGAAATGTCGCAATTCTTGGCCAGCATCCAGTTGACTAGAACTAGCTGAGCTTTTGTCACGATGAATTGTGGCCTTTCTTTGGCTGTAAAGTGGACTAGAACTGAACTCTGGTACGTTCACGATGAATTGTTGCCCTTTTTTGCCTGTAGAGTGGACTATAACTGAAGTCTGCTACCTTCACAATGAATTGTTGCCTTTTTTTCACTGAAGTATGAACTAGAACAAAACTCTGCTTCGTTCACGGTGAAATGTTTCAATTCTTGGCCAGCATCCAGTTGACTAGAACTAGCCGCGCTTTTTTCACAATGAATTGTGCTCCTTCTTTGGCTCTAAAGTGAACTAGAACTGAACTCTGGTATTTTCCCTATGAATTTTTGCCCCTTTTCTGCCTGTAGAGCGGACGAGAACTGAAGTCTGCTACCTTCACGATAAATTGTTGAGCTTTTTTGACTGTAGAGTGGACTAGAACTAAACTCTGCTACCTTCACCATGAATTGTTGCCATTCTTTGCTTGTAGAGTTGACTATAACTGAAGTCTGCTACCTTCACGATGAAATGTTGCAATTCTTGGCCAGCATCCAGTTGACTAGAACTAGCTGCGCTTTTTTCACGATTAATTGTGGCTCTTCTTTGGCTGTAAAGTGGACAAGAACTGAACTTTGGTACTTTCACAATGAATTGTTGTCCTTTTTTGCATATAGACTGGACTAGAACAGAAGTCTGCTACTTTGACGTTAAATTGTAATCCTTTTTTGACTGCAGAGTGGACTAGAACTAAACTCTGCTACCTTCACCAAGAATTGTTGCCGTTCTTTGCTTGTAGAGTTGACTACAACTTCCTCTGCTTCTTTCACGATTAAATGTTGCAAATCTTGGCCAGCATCCAGTTGACTAGAACTTGCTGCGCTTTTTTCACGATGAATTGTGGCCCTTCTTTGGTTCTTAAGTGGACTTGAACTGAACTCTGGTACTTTCCCGACGAATTGTTGGCCTTTTAACATGTAGAGTGGGCAAGAACTGAAGTCTGCTACCTTGACGATAAATTGTTGCCCTTTTTTGACTGTAGAGTGGACAAGAACTAAACTCTGCCAACTTCACCATGAATTGCTGCCCTTTTTTTCTTGTAGAGTTGACTACAACTTCCTCTGCATCTTTCACGATTAAATGTTGCAAATCTTGGCCAGCATCCAGTTGACTAGAACTTGCAGCGCTTTTTTCACGATGAATTGTGGCTCTTCTTTGGCTGTTAAGTGGACTAGAACTGAACTCTGGTACTTTCCCGACGAATTGTTGCCCTTTTAACTTGTAGAGTGGACAAGAACTGAAGTCTGCTACTTTCACGATGAATTGTTGCCCTTTCTTGACTGTAGAGTGGACTAGAACTAAACTCTGCTTTTTTCACGGTGAAATGTTGCAATTCTTGGCCAGCATCCAGTTGACTAGAACTAGCCGCCCTTTTTTCACAATGAATTGTGGTCCTTCTTTGGCTCTAAAGTGGACTAGAACTGAACTCTGGTATTTTCCCAATGAATTGTTGCCCCTTTTCTGCCTGTAGAGCGGACGAGAACTGAAGTCTGCTACCTTCACGATAAATTGTTGAGCTTTTTTGACTGTAGAGTGGACTAGAACTAAACTCTGCTACCTTCACCATGAATTGTTGCCATTCTTTGCTTGTAGAGTTGACTATAACTGAAGTCTGCTACCTTCACGATGAATTGTTCCCTTTTTTGACTGTAGAGTGAACTAGAACATAACTCTGCTTCTTTCACGATGAAAAGTAGCAATTCCTGGCCATAATCCAGTTGACTAGAACTAGCTGCGCTTTTTTCACAATGAATTGTGGCCCTTCTTTGGCTGTAAAGTGGACCAGAAGTGAACTCTGGTGCTTTCACGAATAATTGTTGCCCTTTTTTGTCTTTAGAGTGGACTAGAACTGAAGTCTGCTACCTTCACGATGAATTGTTGCCCTTTTTTGACTGTAGAGTGGACAAGAACTCAACTCTGCCAAATTCACCATGAATTGCTGCCCTTTTTTGCCTGTAGTGTTGACTAAAACTTCCTCTGCTTCTTTCACGATGAAATGTTGGAATTCTTGGGATGCATTCAGTTGACGAGAACTAGCGGCCCTTTTTTCACGGTGAATTGTGGCCCTTCTTTCGCTGTAAAGTGGACTAGAACTGAACTCTGGTATTTTCATGATGAATTGTTGCCCCATTTTGCCTGTACAGCGGACGAGAACTGAAGTCTGCTACCTTCATGATAAATTGTTGAGCTTTTTTGACTGTAGAGTGGACTAGAACTAAACTCTGCCAACTTCACCATGAATTGCTGCCCTTTTTTGCTTGTAGTGTTGACAAACACTTACTCTGCTTCTTTCACGATGAAATGTTGGAATTCTTGGGCAGAATTCAGTTGACGAGAACTAGCGGCCCTTTTTTCACGGTGAATTGTGGCCCTTCTTTCGCTGTAAAGTGGACTAGAACTGAACTCTGGTATTTTCATGATGAATTGTTGCCCCTTTTTGCCTGTAGAGCGGACGAGAACTGAAGTCTGCTACCTTCATGATAAATTGTTGAGCTTTTTTGACTGTAGAGTGGACTAGAACTAAACTCTGCCAACTTCACCATGAATTGCTGCCCTTTTTTGCTTGTAGTGTTGACTAAAACTTACTCTGCTTCTTTCACGATGAAATGATGCAATTCTTGGCCAGCATCCAGTTGACTAGAACTAACTGCGCTTTTTTCACGATGAATTGTGGCTCTTCTTTGGCTGTAAATTTAAGTGTACTAGAACTGAACCCTGGTACTTTCACAATGAATTGTTGCCCTTTTTTGCCTGTAGAGTGGACTAGAAATGAACTCTGCTACCTTCACCATGAACTGATGCCCTTCTTTGCCTTTAGTGTTGACTAGAACTTCCACTGCTTCTTTCACGATAAAATGTCGCAATTCTTGGCCAGCACCCATTTGACTATAACTAGCGCCGCTTTTTTCACGATGAATTGTTGCCCTTTTTTGACTGTAGAGTGGACTAGAACTAAACTCTGCCAACTTCACAATGAATTGCTGCCCTTTTTTGCTTGTAGTGTTGACTAAAACTTACTCTGCTTCTTTCACGATGAAATGTTGCAACTCTAGGCCAGCATCCAGTTGACTAGAACTAGCTGCGCTTTTTTACGATGAATTGTGGCTCTTCTTTGGCTCTAAAGTGGACTAGAACATAACTCTGGTACTTTCCTGACGAATTGTTGCCCTTTTTGCATGTAGAGTGGACTAGAACAGAAGTCTGCTACCTTCACGATGAATTGTTGCCCTTTTTTGACAGTAGAGTGAACTAGAACTAAACTCTGCTACCTTCACCATGAACTGCTGCCCTTCTTTTCCTTCAGTGTTGATTAGAACTTACACCGCTTCTTTCACGATGAAATGTCGGAATTCTTGGCCACCATCCAGTTGACTAGAAGTAGCTGCGCTTTTTTCACGATGAATTGTGGCCTTTTTGCCTGTAGAGTGAACTAGAACATAACTTTGCTTCTTTCACGATGAAATGTTGCAATTCTTGGCCAGCATCCAATTGACTAGAACTAGCCGCACTTTTTTCACGATGAATTGTGGTCCTTCTTTGGCTCTAAAGTGGACTAGAACTGAACTCTGGTATTTTCACAATGAATTGTAGCCCCTTTTCTGCCTGTAGAGCGGACGAGAACTGAAGTCTGCTACCTTCACGATAAATTGTTGAGCTTTTTTGACTGTAGAGTGGACTAGAACTAAACTCTGCTACCTTCACCATGAATTGTTGCCATTCTTTGCTTGTAGAGTTGACTATAACTGAAGTCTGCTACCTTCACGATGAATTGTTCCCTTTCTTGACTGTAGAGTGATCTAGAACATAACTCTGCTTCTTTCACGATGAAAAGTAGCATTTCCTGGCCATAATCCAGTTGACTAGAACTAGCTGCGCTTTTTTCACAATGAATTGTGGCCCTTCTTTCGCTGTAAAGTGGACTAGAACTGAACTCTGGTATTTTCATGATGAATTGTTGCCCCTTTTTGCCTGTAGAGCAGACGAGAACTGAAGTCTGCTACCTTCATGATAAATTGTTGAGCTTTTTTGACTGTAGAGTGGACTAGAACTAAACTCTGCCAACTTCACCATGAATTGCTGCCCTTTTTTGCTTGTAGTGTTGACTAAAACTTACTCTGCTTCTTCCATGACGAAATGTTGCAATTCTTGGCCAGCATGCAGTTGACTAGAACTAGCTGCGCTTTTTTCACGATGAATTGTGGCTCTTCTTTGGCTGTAAAGTGGACTAGAACTGAACTCTGGTACGTAAACGATGAATTGTTGCACTTTTAATATGTAGAGTGTACTAGAACTTGCCCTTTTTTGACTGTAGAGTGGACAAGAACTAAACTCTGCCAACTTCACCATGAATTGCTGCTCTTTTTTGCCTTTAGTGTTGACTAAAACTTACTCTGCTTCTTTCATGATGAAATGTTGGAATTCTTGGCCAGCATTCAGTTGACTTGAACCAGCAGCTCTTTTTTCACGGTGAATTGTGGCCCTTCTTTGGCTGAAAAGTGTACTAGAACTGAACTCTGGTACTTTCCCGACGAATTGTTGCCCTTTTTGCATGTAGAGTGGACTAGAACAGAAGTCTGCTACCTTCACGATGAATTGTTGCCCTTTTTTGACAGTAGAGTGAACTAGAACAAAACTCTGCTTTTTTCACAATGAAATGTTGCAATTCTTGGCCTGCAATGTTGACTAGAACTAGCTGGCTTTTTTCACGATTAATTGCGGTCCTTTTTAGGCTGTAAAGTGGACTAGAGGTGAAGTCTGCTACCTTCACGATAAATTGTTGCCCTTTCTTGACTGTAGAGTGGACTAGAACTCTGCTACCTTCACCATGAATTGCTGCCCTTCTTTGACTTTAGTGTTGACTGGAACTTCCACTGCTTCTTTCACGATGAAATGTCGCAATTCTTGGCCAGCATCCAGTTGACTAGAACTAGCTGAGCTTTTGTCACGATGAATTGTGGCCTTTCTTTGGCTGTAAAGTGGACTAGAACTGAACTCTGGTACGTTCACGATGAATTGTTGCCCTTTTTTGCCTGTAGAGTGGACTATAACTGAAGTCTGCTACCTTCACAATGAATTGTTGCCTTTTTTCACTGAAGTATGAACTAGAACAAAACTCTGCTTCGTTCACGGTGAAATGTTTCAATTCTTGGCCAGCATCCAGTTGACTAGAACTAGCCGCGCTTTTTTCACAATGAATTGTGCTCCTTCTTTGGCTCTAAAGTGAACTAGAACTGAACTCTGGTATTTTCCCAATGAATTTTTGCCCCTTTTCTGCCTGTAGAGCGGACGAGAACTGAAGTCTGCTACCTTCACGATAAATTGTTGAGCTTTTTTGACTGTAGAGTGGACTAGAACTAAACTCTGCTACCTTCACCATGAATTGTTGCCATTCTTTGCTTGTAGAGTTGACTATAACTGAAGTCTGCAACCTTCACGATGAAATGTTGCAATTCTTGGCCAGCATCCAGTTGACTAGAACTAGCTGCGCTTTTTTCACGATTAATTGTGGCTCTTCTTTGGCTGTAAAGTGGACAAGAACTGAACTTTGGTACTTTCACAATGAATTGTTGTCCTTTTTTGCATATAGACTGGACTAGAACAGAAGTCTGCTACTTTGACGTTAAATTGTAATCCTTTTTTGACTGCAGAGTGGACTAGAACTAAACTCTGCTACCTTCACCAAGAATTGTTGCCGTTCTTTGCTTGTAGAGTTGACTACAACTTCCTCTGCTTCTTTCACGATTAAATGTTGCAAATCTTGGCCAGCATCCCGTTGACTAGAACTTGCTGCGCTTTTTTCACGATGAATTGTGGCCCTTCTTTGGTTGTTAAGTGGACTAGAACTGAACTCTGGTACTTTCCCGACGAATTGTTGGCCTTTTAACATGTAGAGTGGGCAAGAACTGAAGTCTGCTACCTTGACGATAAATTGTTGCCCTTTTTTGACTGTAGAGTGGACAAGAACTAAACTCTGCCAACTTCACCATGAATTGCTGCCCTTTTTTTCTTGTAGAGTTGACTACAACTTCCTCTGCTTCTTTCACGATGAAATGTTGCAAATCTTGGCCAGCATCCAGTTGACTAGAACTTGCAGCGCTTTTTTCACGATGAATTGTGGCTCTTCTTTGGCTGTTAAGTGGACTAGAACTGAACTCTGGTACTTTCCCGACGAATTGTTGCCCTTTTAACATGTAGAGTGGACAAGAACTGAAGTCTGCTACCTTGACGATAAATTGTTGCCCTTTTTTTGACTGTAGAGTGGACAAGAACTAAACTCGGCCAACTTCACCATGAATTGCTGCCCTTTTTTGCCTGTAGTGTTGACTAAAACTTACTCTGCTTCTTTCCCGATGAAATGTTGGAATTCTTAGCCAGCATTCAGTTGACTAGAACCAGCGGCCCTTTTTTCACGGTGAATTGTGGCCCTTCTTTGGCTGTAAAGTGTACTAGAACTGAACTCTGCTTCTTTCACAATGAAATGTTGCAATTCTTGGCCTGCAATGTTGACTAGAACTAGCTGGTTTTTTTCACGATGAATTGCGGTCCTTCTGTGGCTCTAAAGTGGACTAGAACTGAACTCTGGCAATTTCACGATTAATTGTTGCACTTTTTTGCCTGTAGAGCGGACGAGAACTCAAGTCTGCTACCTTCACCATGAATTGTTGCCACTCTTTGCTTTAGAGTTGACTAGAACTTTTTCTGCTTCTTCCATGATGAAATGTTGCAATTCTTGGCCAGCATCCAGTTGACTAGAACTAGCCAGATTTTCTTAAACGATGAATTGTGGTCCTTCTTTGGCTCTAAAGTGGACTAGAACTGAACTCTGGTATTTTTACGATGAATTGTTGCCCTTTTTTGCCTGTAGAGCGGACGAGAACTGAAGTCTGCTACCTTCACGATAAATTGTTGAGCTTTTTTGACTGTAGAGTGGACTAGAACTAAACTCTGCTACCTTCATCATGAATTGTTGCCATTCTTTGCTTGTAGAGTTGACTATAACTAAGTCTGCTACCTTCAAGATGAATTGTTCCCTTTTTTGACTGTAGAGTGAACTAGAACATAACTCTGCTTCTTTCACAATAAAAAGTAGCGATTTCTGGCCATAATCTAGTTGACTTGAACTAGCGGCACTTTTTCACGATCAATTGTGGCCCTTCTTTGGCTGTGGAGTGGACTAGAACTTAACTCTCATACTTTCACAATGAATTGTTGCCCTTTTTTGCCTGTAGAGTGAACTAGAACATAACTCTGCTTCTTTCACGATGAATTGTGGCTGTTCTTTGGCTGTAAAGTGGACTAGAACTGAACTCTGGTACGTAAACGATGAATTGTTGCACTTTTAATATGTAGAGTGTACTATAACTTGCCCTTTTTTGACTGTAGAGTGGACAAGAACTAAACTCTGCCAACTTCACCATGAATTGCTGCCCTTTTTTGCCTGTATTGTTGACTAAAACTTACTCTGCTTCTTTCACGATGAAATGTTGGAATTCTTGGGCAGCATTCAGTTGACGAGAACTAGCGGCCCTTTTTTCACGGTGAATTGTGGCCCTTCTTTGGCTGTAAAGTGGACTAGAACTGAACTCTGGTACTTTCACGATAAATTGTTGCCCTTTATTGCCTGTCGCGTGGACTAGAAGTGAACTCTGCTACCTTCACCATGAACTGCTGCCCTTCTTTGCCTTTAGTGTTGACTAGAAGTTCCACTGCTTCTTTCACGATGAAATGTCGCAATTCTTGGCCAGCATCCATTTGACTATAACTAGCGCCGCTTTTTTCACGCTGAATTGTGGCCCTTCTTTGGCTGTAAAGTGGACTAGAACTGAACTCTGGTAAGTTCACGAGGAATTGTTGCCCTTTTTTGCCTGTAGAGTAGACAAGAACTGATGTCTGCTACTTTCACGATGAATTGTTGCCCTTTCTTGACTGTAGAGTGGACTAGAACTAAACTCTGCTTTTTTCACGGTGAAATGTTGCAATTCTTGGCCAGCATCCAGTTGACTAGAACTAGCCGCCCTTTTTTCACAATGAATTGTGGTCCTTCTTTGGCTCTAAAGTGGACTAGAACTGAACTCTGGTATTTTCCCAATGAATTGTTGCCCCTTTTCTGCCTGTAGAGCGGACGAGAACTGAAGTCTGCTACCTTCACGATAAATTGTTGAGCTTTTTTGACTGTAGAGTGGACTAGAACTAAACTCTGCTACCTTCACCATGAATTGTTTCCATTCTTTGCTTGTAGAGTTGACTATAACTGAAGTCTGCTACCTTCACGATGAATTGTTCCCTTTTTTGACTGTAGAGTGAACTAGAACATAACTCTGCTTCTTTCACGATGAAAAGTAGCAATTCCTGGCCATAATCCAGTTGACTAGAACTAGCTGCGCTTTTTTCACAATGAATTGTGGCCCTTCTTTGGCTGTAAAGTGGACCAGAAGTGAACTCTGGTGCTTTCACGAATAATTATTGCCCTTTTTTGTCTTTAGAGTGGACTAGAACTGAAGTCTGCTACCTTCACGATGAATTGTTGCCCTTTTTTGACTGTAGAGTGGACTAGAACTAAACTCTGCCAACTTCACCATGAATTGCTGCCCTTTTTTGCTTGTAGTGTTGACAAACACTTACTCTGCTTCTTTCACGATGAAATGTTGCAAATCTTGGCCAGCATCCAGTTGACTAGAACTAACTGCGCTTTTTTCACGATGAATTGTGGCTCTTCTTTGGCTGTAAAGTGGACTAGAACTGAACTCTGGTATTTTCATGATGAATTGTTGCCCCTTTTTGCCTGTAGAGCGGACGAGAACTAAAGTCTGCTGCCTTCATGATAAATTGTTGAGCTTTTTTGACTGTAGAGTGGACTAGAACTAAACTCTGCCAACTTCTCCATGAATTGCTGCCCTTTTTTGCTTGTAGTGTTGACTAAAACTTACTCTGCTTCTTTCACGATGAAATGTTGCAATTCTTGGCCAGCATCCAGTTGACTAGAACTAACTGCGCTTTTTTCACGATGAATTGTGGCTCTTCTTTGGCTGTAAATTTAGGTGTACTAGAACTGAACTCTGGTACTTTCACAATGAATTGTTGCCCTTTTTTGCCTGTAGAGTGGACTAGAAATGAACTCTGCTACCTTCACCATGAACTGCTGCCCTTCTTTGCCTTTAGTGTTGACTAGAACTTCCACTGCTTCTTTCACGATAAAATGTCGCAATTCTTGGCCAGCACCCATTTGACTATACCTAGCGCCGCTTTTTTCACGATGAATTGTTGCCCTTTTTTGACTGTAGAGTGGACTAGAACTAAACTCTGCCAACTTCACCATGAATTGCTGCCCTTTTTTGCTTGTAGTGTTGACTAAAACTTACTCTGCTTCTTTCACGATGAAATGTTGCAACTCTTGGCCAGCATCCAGTTGACTAGAACTAACTGCGCTTTTTTCACGATGAGTTGTGGCTCTTCTTTGGGTGGAAAGGCGGACTAGAACTGAACTCTGGTACTTTCACGATGAATTGTTGCCCTTTTTTGCCTGTAGAGTGGACTAGAACTGAAGTCTGCCAACTTCTTCATGAATTGCTGCCCTTTTTTGCATGTAGTGTTGACTAAAACTTACTCTGCTTCTTTCACGATAAAATGTTGCAATTCTTGGCAGCATCCAGTTGACTAGAACTAGCTGCGCTTTTTTACGATGAATTGTGGCTCTTCTTTGGCTCTAAAGTGGACTGGAACATAACTCTGGTACTTTCCCGACGAATTGTTGCCCTTTTTGCATGTAGAGTGGACTAGAACAGAAGTCTGCTACCTTCACGATGAATTGTTGCCCTTTTTGACAGTAGAGTGAACTAGAACTAAACTCTGCTACCTTCACCATGAACTGCTGCCCTTCTTTGCCTTCAGTGTTGATTAGAACTTCCACCGCTTCTTTCACGATGAAATGTCGGAATTCTTGGCCAGCATCCAGTTGACTAGAACTAGCTGCGCTTTTTTCACGATGAATTGTGGCCTTTCTTTGGCTGTAAAGTTGACTAGAATTGAACTCTGGTATGTTCACGATGAATTGTTGCCCTTTTTTGTCTTTAGAGTGGACTAGAACTGAAGTCTGCTACCTTCACGATGAATTGTTGCCCTTTTTTGACTGTAGAGCGGACAAGAACTCAACTCTGCCAAATTCACCATGAATTGCTGCCCTTTTTTGCCTGTAGTGTTGACTAAAACTTCCTCTGCTTCTTTCACGATGAAATGTTGGAATTCTTGGGCAGCATTCAGTTGACGAGAACTAGCGGCCCTTATTTCACGGTGAATTGTGGCCCTTCTTTGGCTGAAAAGTGTACTAGAACTGAACTCTGGTACTTTCCCGACGAATTGTTGCCCTTTTTGCATGTAGAGTGGACTAGAACAGAAGTCTGCTATCTTCACGATGAATTGTTGCCCTTTTTGACATTAGAGTGAACTAGAACAAAACTCTGCTTCTTTCACAATGAAATGTTGCAATTCTTGGCCTGCAATGTTGACTAGAACTAGCTTGTTTTTTTCACGATGAATTGCGGTCCTTCTGTGGCTCTAAAGTGGACTAGAACTGAACTCTGGCATTTTCACGATTAAGTGTTGCCCTTTTTTGCCTGTAGAGTGGACTATAACTGAAGTCTGCTACCTTCACAATGAATTGTTGCCTTTTTTCACTGAAGTATGAACTAGAACAAAACTCTGCTTCGTTCACGGTGAAATGTTTCAATTCTTGGCCAGCATCCAGTTGACTAGAACTAGCCGCGCTTTTTTCACAATGAATTGTGCTCCTTCTTTGGCTCTAAAGTGAACTAGAACTGAACTCTGGTATTTTCCCAATGAATTTTTGCCCCTTTTCTGCCTGTAGAGCGGACGAGAACTGAAGTCTGCTACCTTCACGATAAATTGTTGAGCTTTTTTGACTGTAGAGTGGACTAGAACTAAACTCTGCTACCTTCACCATGAATTGTTGCCATTCTTTGCTTGTAGAGTTGACTATAACTGAAGTCTGCAACCTTCACGATGAAATGTTGCAATTCTTGGCCAGCATCCAGTTGACTAGAACTAGCTGCGCTTTTTTCACGATTAATTGTGGCTCTTCTTTGGCTGTAAAGTGGACAAGAACTGAACTTTGGTACTTTCACAATGAATTGTTGTCCTTTTTTGCATATAGACTGGACTAGAACAGAAGTCTGCTACTTTGACGTTAAATTGTAATCCTTTTTTGACTGCAGAGTGGACTAGAACTAAACTCTGCTACCTTCACCAAGAATTGTTGCCGTTCTTTGCTTGTAGAGTTGACTACAACTTCCTCTGCTTCTTTCACGATTAAATGTTGCAAATCTTGGCCAGCATCCCGTTGACTAGAACTTGCTGCGCTTTTTTCACGATGAATTGTGGCCCTTCTTTGGTTGTTAAGTGGACTAGAACTGAACTCTGGTACTTTCCCGACGAATTGTTGGCCTTTTAACATGTAGAGTGGGCAAGAACTGAAGTCTGCTACCTTGACGATAAATTGTTGCCCTTTTTTGACTGTAGAGTGGACAAGAACTAAACTCTGCCAACTTCACCATGAATTGCTGCCCTTTTTTTCTTGTAGAGTTGACTACAACTTCCTCTGCTTCTTTCACGATGAAATGTTGCAAATCTTGGCCAGCATCCAGTTGACTAGAACTTGCAGCGCTTTTTTCACGATGAATTGTGGCTCTTCTTTGGCTGTTAAGTGGACTAGAACTGAACTCTGGTACTTTCCCGACGAATTGTTGCCCTTTTAACATGTAGAGTGGACAAGAACTGAAGTCTGCTACCTTGACGATAAATTGTTGCCCTTTTTTTGACTGTAGAGTGGACAAGAACTAAACTCGGCCAACTTCACCATGAATTGCTGCCCTTTTTTGCCTGTAGTGTTGACTAAAACTTACTCTGCTTCTTTCCCGATGAAATGTTGGAATTCTTAGCCAGCATTCAGTTGACTAGAACCAGCGGCCCTTTTTTCACGGTGAATTGTGGCCCTTCTTTGGCTGTAAAGTGTACTAGAACTGAACTCTGCTTCTTTCACAATGAAATGTTGCAATTCTTGGCCTGCAATGTTGACTAGAACTAGCTGGTTTTTTTCACGATGAATTGCGGTCCTTCTGTGGCTCTAAAGTGGACTAGAACTGAACTCTGGCAATTTCACGATTAATTGTTGCACTTTTTTGCCTGTAGAGCGGACGAGAACTCAAGTCTGCTACCTTCACCATGAATTGTTGCCACTCTTTGCTTTAGAGTTGACTAGAACTTTTTCTGCTTCTTCCATGATGAAATGTTGCAATTCTTGGCCAGCATCCAGTTGACTAGAACTAGCCAGATTTTCTTAAACGATGAATTGTGGTCCTTCTTTGGCTCTAAAGTGGACTAGAACTGAACTCTGGTATTTTTACGATGAATTGTTGCCCTTTTTTGCCAGTAGAGCGGACGAGAACTGAAGTCTGCTACCTTCACGATAAATTGTTGAGCTTTTTTGACTGTAGAGTGGACTAGAACTAAACTCTGCTACCTTCATCATGAATTGTTGCCATTCTTTGCTTGTAGAGTTGACTATAACTAAAGTCTGCTACCTTCAAGATGAATTGTTCCCTTTTTTGACTGTAGAGTGAACTAGAACATAACTCTGCTTCTTTCACAATAAAAAGTAGCGATTTCTGGCCATAATCTAGTTGACTTGAACTAGCGGCACTTTTTCACGATCAATTGTGGCCCTTCTTTGGCTGTGGAGTGGACTAGAACTTAACTCTCATACTTTCACAATGAATTGTTGCCCTTTTTTGCCTGTAGAGTGAACTAGAACATAACTCTGCTTCTTTCACGATGAATTGTGGCTGTTCTTTGGCTGTAAAGTGGACTAGAACTGAACTCTGGTACGTAAACGATGAATTGTTGCACTTTTAATATGTAGAGTGTACTATAACTTGCCCTTTTTTGACTGTAGAGTGGACAAGAACTAAACTCTGCCAACTTCACCATGAATTGCTGCCCTTTTTTGCCTGTATTGTTGACTAAAACTTACTCTGCTTCTTTCACGATGAAATGTTGGAATTCTTGGGCAGCATTCAGTTGACGAGAACTAGCGGCCCTTTTTTCACGGTGAATTGTGGCCCTTCTTTGGCTGTAAAGTGGACTAGAACTGAACTCTGGTACTTTCACGATAAATTGTTGCCCTTTATTGCCTGTCGCGTGGACTAGAAGTGAACTCTGCTACCTTCACCATGAACTGCTGCCCTTCTTTGCCTTTAGTGTTGACTAGAAGTTCCACTGCTTCTTTCACGATGAAATGTCGCAATTCTTGGCCAGCATCCATTTGACTATAACTAGCGCCGCTTTTTTCACGCTGAATTGTGGCCCTTCTTTGGCTGTAAAGTGGACTAGAACTGAACTCTGGTAAGTTCACGAGGAATTGTTGCCCTTTTTTGCCTGTAGAGTAGACAAGAACTGATGTCTGCTACTTTCACGATGAATTGTTGCCCTTTCTTGACTGTAGAGTGGACTAGAACTAAACTCTGCTTTTTTCACGGTGAAATGTTGCAATTCTTGGCCAGCATCCAGTTGACTAGAACTAGCCGCCCTTTTTTCACAATGAATTGTGGTCCTTCTTTGGCTCTAAAGTGGACTAGAACTGAACTCTGGTATTTTCCCAATGAATTGTTGCCCCTTTTCTGCCTGTAGAGCGGACGAGAACTGAAGTCTGCTACCTTCACGATAAATTGTTGAGCTTTTTTGACTGTAGAGTGGACTAGAACTAAACTCTGCTACCTTCACCATGAATTGTTTCCATTCTTTGCTTGTAGAGTTGACTATAACTGAAGTCTGCTACCTTCACGATGAATTGTTCCCTTTTTTGACTGTAGAGTGAACTAGAACATAACTCTGCTTCTTTCACGATGAAAAGTAGCAATTCCTGGCCATAATCCAGTTGACTAGAACTAGCTGCGCTTTTTTCACAATGAATTGTGGCCCTTCTTTGGCTGTAAAGTGGACCAGAAGTGAACTCTGGTGCTTTCACGAATAATTATTGCCCTTTTTTGTCTTTAGAGTGGACTAGAACTGAAGTCTGCTACCTTCACGATGAATTGTTGCCCTTTTTTGACTGTAGAGTGGACTAGAACTAAACTCTGCCAACTTCACCATGAATTGCTGCCCTTTTTTGCTTGTAGTGTTGACAAACACTTACTCTGCTTCTTTCACGATGAAATGTTGCAAATCTTGGCCAGCATCCAGTTGACTAGAACTAACTGCGCTTTTTTCACGATGAATTGTGGCTCTTCTTTGGCTGTAAAGTGGACTAGAACTGAACTCTGGTATTTTCATGATGAATTGTTGCCCCTTTTTGCCTGTAGAGCGGACGAGAACTAAAGTCTGCTGCCTTCATGATAAATTGTTGAGCTTTTTTGACTGTAGAGTGGACTAGAACTAAACTCTGCCAACTTCTCCATGAATTGCTGCCCTTTTTTGCTTGTAGTGTTGACTAAAACTTACTCTGCTTCTTTCACGATGAAATGTTGCAATTCTTGGCCAGCATCCAGTTGACTAGAACTAACTGCGCTTTTTTCACGATGAATTGTGGCTCTTCTTTGGCTGTAAATTTAGGTGTACTAGAACTGAACTCTGGTACTTTCACAATGAATTGTTGCCCTTTTTTGCCTGTAGAGTGGACTAGAAATGAACTCTGCTACCTTCACCATGAACTGCTGCCCTTCTTTGCCTTTAGTGTTGACTAGAACTTCCACTGCTTCTTTCACGATAAAATGTCGCAATTCTTGGCCAGCACCCATTTGACTATACCTAGCGCCGCTTTTTTCACGATGAATTGTTGCCCTTTTTTGACTGTAGAGTGGACTAGAACTAAACTCTGCCAACTTCACCATGAATTGCTGCCCTTTTTTGCTTGTAGTGTTGACTAAAACTTACTCTGCTTCTTTCACGATGAAATGTTGCAACTCTTGGCCAGCATCCAGTTGACTAGAACTAACTGCGCTTTTTTCACGATGAGTTGTGGCTCTTCTTTGGGTGGAAAGGCGGACTAGAACTGAACTCTGGTACTTTCACGATGAATTGTTGCCCTTTTTTGCCTGTAGAGTGGACTAGAACTGAAGTCTGCCAACTTCTTCATGAATTGCTGCCCTTTTTTGCATGTAGTGTTGACTAAAACTTACTCTGCTTCTTTCACGATAAAATGTTGCAATTCTTGGCAGCATCCAGTTGACTAGAACTAGCTGCGCTTTTTTACGATGAATTGTGGCTCTTCTTTGGCTCTAAAGTGGACTGGAACATAACTCTGGTACTTTCCCGACGAATTGTTGCCCTTTTTGCATGTAGAGTGGACTAGAACAGAAGTCTGCTACCTTCACGATGAATTGTTGCCCTTTTTGACAGTAGAGTGAACTAGAACTAAACTCTGCTACCTTCACCATGAACTGCTGCCCTTCTTTGCCTTCAGTGTTGATTAGAACTTCCACCGCTTCTTTCACGATGAAATGTCGGAATTCTTGGCCAGCATCCAATTGACTAGAAGTAGCTGCGCTTTTTTCACGATGAATTGTGGCCTTTCTTTGGCTGTAAAGTTGACTAGAATTGAACTCTGGTATGTTCACGATGAATTGTTGCCCTTTTTTGTCTTTAGAGTGGACTAGAACTGAAGTCTGCTACCTTCACGATGAATTGTTGCCCTTTTTTGACTGTAGAGCGGACAAGAACTCAACTCTGCCAAATTCACCATGAATTGCTGCCCTTTTTTGCCTGTAGTGTTGACTAAAACTTCCTCTGCTTCTTTCACGATGAAATGTTGGAATTCTTGGGCAGCATTCAGTTGACGAGAACTAGCGGCCCTTATTTCACGGTGAATTGTGGCCCTTCTTTGGCTGAAAAGTGTACTAGAACTGAACTCTGGTACTTTCCCGACGAATTGTTGCCCTTTTTGCATGTAGAGTGGACTAGAACAGAAGTCTGCTACCTTCACGATGAATTGTTGCCCTTTTTGACATTAGAGTGAACTAGAACAAAACTCTGCTTCTTTCACAATGAAATGTTGCAATTCTTGGCCTGCAATGTTGACTAGAACTAGCTTGTTTTTTTCACGATGAATTGCGGTCCTTCTGTGGCTCTAAAGTGGACTAGAACTGAACTCTGGCATTTTCACGATTAAGTGTTGCCCTTTTTTGCCTGTAGAGCGGACGAGAATTCAAGTCTGCTACCTTCACCATGAATTGCTGCCCTTCTTTGACTTTAGTGTTGACTAGAACTTCCACTGCTTCTTTCACGATGAAATGTCGCAATTCTTGGCCAGCATCCAGTTGACTAGAACTAGCTGAGCTTTTGTCACGATGAATTGTGGCCTTTCTTTGGCTGTAAAGTGGACTAGAACTGAACTCTGGTACGTTCACGATGAATTGTTGCCCTTTTTTGCCTGTAGAGTGGACTATAACTGAAGTCTGCTACCTTCACAATTAATTGTTGCCTTTTTTTCACTGAAGTATGAACTAGAACAAAACTCTGCTTCGTTCACGGTGAAATGTTTCAATTCTTGGCCAGCATCCAGTTGACAAGAACTAGCCGCGCTTTTTTCACAATGAATTGTGCTCCTTCTTTGGCTCTAAAGTGAACTAGAACTGAACTCTGGTTTTTTCCCAATGAATTGTTGCCCCTTTTCTGCCTGTAGAGCGGACGAGAACTGAAGTCTGCTACCTTCACGATAAATTGTTGAGCTTTTTTGACTGTAGAGTGGACTAGAACTAAACTCTGCTACCTTCACCATGAATTGTTGCCATTCTTTGCTTGTAGAGTTGACTATAACTGAAGTCTGCAACCTTCACGATGAAATGTTGCAATTCTTGGCCAGCATCCAGTTGACTAGAACTAGCTGCGCTTTTTTCACGATTAATTGTGGCTCTTCTTTGGCTGTAAAGTGGACAAGAACTGAACTTTGGTACTTTCACAATGAATTGTTGCCCTTTTTTTGCATATAGACTGGACTAGAACAGAAGTCTGCTACTTTGACGTTAAAATGTAATCCTTTTTTGACTGCAGAGTGGACTAGAACTAAACTCTGCTACCTTCACCAAGAATTGTTGCCGTTCTTTGCTTGTAGAGTTGACTACAACTTCCTCTGCTTCTTTCACGATTAAATGTTGCAAATCTTGGCCAGCATCCAGTTGACTAGAACTTGCTGCGCTTTTTTCACGATGAATTGTGACCCTTCTTTGGTTGTTAAGTGGACTAGAACTTAACTCTGGTACTTTCCCGACGAATTGTTGGCCTTTTAACATGTAGAGTGGACAAGAACTGAAGTCTGCTACCTTGACGATAAATTGTTGCCCTTTTTTGACTGTAGAGTGGACAAGAACTAAACTCTGCCAACTTCACCATGAATTGCTGCCCTTTTTTTCTTGTAGAGTTGACTACAACTTCCTCTGCTTCTTTCACGATTAAATGTTGCAAATCGTGGCCAGCATCCTGTTGACTAGAACTTGCTGCGCTTTTTTCACGATGAATTGTGGCTCTTCTTTGGCTGTTAAGTGGACAAGAACTGAACTCTGGTACTTTCCCGACGAATTGTTGCCCTTTTAACATGTAGAGTGGACAAGAACTGAAGTCTGCTACCTTGACGATAAATTGTTGCCCTTTTTTTGACTGTAGAGTGGACAACAACTAAACTCGGCCAACTTCACCATGAATTGCTGCCCTTTTTTGCCTGTAGTGTTGACTAAAACTTACTCTGCTTCTTTCACGATGAAATGTTGGAATTCTTAGCCAGCATTCAGTTGACTAGAACCAGCGGCCCTTTTTTCACGGTAAATTGTGGCCCTTCTTTGGCTGTAAAGTGTACTAGAACTGAACTCTGGTACTTTCCCGACAAATTGTTGCCCTTTTTGCTTGTAGAGTGGACTAGAACAGAAGTCTGCTACCTTCACGATTAATTGTTGCCCTTTTTTGACAGTAGAGTGAACTAGAACAAAACTCTGCTTCTTTCACAATGAAATGTTGCAATTCTTGGCCTGCAATGTTGACTAGAACTAGCTGGTTTTTTTCACGATGAATTGCGGTCCTTCTGTGGCTCTAAAGTGGACTAGAACTGAACTCTGGCATTTTCACGATTAATTGTTGCAATTTTTGCCTGTAGAGCGGACGAGAACTCAAGTCTGCTACCTTCACCATGAATTGTTGCCACTCTTTGCTTTAGAGTTGACTAGAACTTCTTCTGCTTCTTCCATGATGAAATGTTGCAATTCTTGGCCAGCATCCAGTTGACTAGAACTAGTCAGATTTTCTTAAATGATGAATTGTGGTCCTTCTTTGACTCTAAAGTGGACTAGAACTGAACTCTGGTATTTTTACGATGAATTGTTGCCCTTTTTTGCCTGTAGAGCGGACGAGAACTGAAGTCTGCTACCTTCACGATAAATTCTTGAGCTTTTTTGACTGTAGAGTGGACTAGAACTAAACTCTGCTACCTTCACCATGAATTGTTGCCATTCTTTGCTTGTAGAGTTGACTATAACTGAAGTCTGCTACCTTCAAGATGAATTGTTCCCTTTTTTGACTGTAGAGTGAACTAGAACATAACTCTGCTTCTTTCACAATGAAAAGTAGCAATTCCTGGCCATAATCTAGTTGACTAGAACTAGCGGCACTTTTTCACGATCAATTGTGGCCCTTCTTTGGCTGTGGAGTGGACTAGAACTTAACTCTCATACTTTCACAATGAATTGTTGCCCTTTTTTGCCTGTAGAGTGGACTAGAACTGAAGTCTGCTACCTTCACGATGAATTGTTCCCTTTTTTGACTGTAGAGTGAACAAGAACATAACTCTGCTTCTTTCACGATGAATTGTGGCTGTTCTTTGGCTGTAAAGTGGACTAGAACTGAACTCTGGTACGTAAACGATGAATTGTTGCACTTTTATTATGTAGAGTGTACTAGAACTTGCCCTTTTTTGACTGTAGAGTGGACAAGAACTAAACTCTGCCAACTTCACCATGAATTGCTGCCCTTTTTTGCCTGTAGTGTTGACTAAAACTTACTCTGCTTCTTTCACGATGAAATGTTGGAATTCTTGGGCAGCATTCAGTTGACGAGAACTAGCGGCCCTTTTTTCACGGTGAATTGTGGCCCTTCTTTGGCTGTAAAGTGGACTAGAACTGAACTCTGGTACTTTCACGATGAATTGTTGCCCTTTATTGCCTGTCGCGTGGACTAGAAGTGAACTCTGCTACCTTCACCATGAACTGCTGCCCTTCTTTGCCTTTAGTGTTGACTAGAACTTCCACTGCTTCTTTCACGGTGAAATGTTGCAATTCTTGGCCAGCATCCAGTTGACTAGAACTAGCCGCCCTTTTTTCACAATGAATTGTGGTCCTTCTTTGGCTCTAAAGTGGACTAGAACTGAACTCTGGTATTTTCCCAATGAATTGTTGCCCCTTTTCTGCCTGTAGAGCAGACGAGAACTGAAGTCTGCTACCTTCACGATAAATTGTTGAGCTTTTTTGACTGTAGAGTGGACTAGAACTAAACTCTGCTACCTTCACCATGAATTGTTGCCATTCTTTGCTTGTAGAGTTGACTATAACTGAAGTCTGCTACCTTCACGATGAATTGTTCCCTTTTTTGACTGTAGAGTGAACTAGAACATAACTCTGCTTCTTTCACGATGAAAAGTAGCAATTCCTGGCCATAATCCAGTTGACTAGAACTAGCTGCGCTTTTTTCACAATGAATTGTGGCCCTTCTTTGGCTGTAAAGTGGACCAGAAGTGAACTCTGGTGCTTTCACGAATAATTGTTGCCCTTTTTTGTCTTTAGAATGGACTAGAACTGAAGTCTGCTACCTTCACGATGAATTGTTGCCCTTTTTTGACTGTAGAGTGGACAAGAACTCAACTCTGCCAAATTCACCATGAATTGCTGCCCTTTTTTGCCTGTAGTGTTGACTAAAACTTCCTCTGCTTCTTTCACGATGAAATGTTGGAATTCTTGGGATGCATTCAGTTGACGAGAACTAGCGGCCCTTTTTTCACGGTGAATTGTGGCCCTTCTTTCGCTGTAAACTGGACTAGAACTGAACTCTGGTATTTTCATGATGAATTGTTGCCCCATTTTGCCTGTAGAGCGGACGATAACTGAAGTCTGCTACCTTCATGATAAATTGTTGAGCTTTTTTGACTGTAGAGTGGACTAGAACTAAACTCTGCCAACTTCACCATGAATTGCTGCCCTTTTTTGCTTGTAGTGTTGACAAACACTTACTCTGCTTCTTTCACAATGAAATGTTGCAAATCTTGGCCAGCATCCAGTTGACTAGAACTAACTGCGCTTTTTTCACGATGAATTGTGGCTCTTCTTTGGCTGTAAAGTGGACTAGAACTGAACTCTGGTATTTTCATGATGAATTGTTGCCCCATTTTGCCTGTAGAGCGGACGAGAACGGAAGTCTGCTACCTTCATGATAAATTGTTGAGCTTTTTTGACTGTAGAGTGGACTAGAACTAAACTCTGCCAACTTCACCATGAATTGCTGCCCTTTTTTGCTTGTAGTGTTGACAAACACTTACTCTGCTTCTTTCACGATGAAATGTTGCAAATCTTGGCCAGCATCCAGTTGACTAGAACTAACTGCGCTTTTTTCACGATGAATTGTGGCTCTTCTTTGGCTGTAAATTTAGGTGTACTAGAACTGAACTCTGGTACTTTCACAATGAATTCTTGCCCTTTTTTGCGTGCAGAGTGGACTAGAAATGAACTCTGCTACCTTCACCATGAACTGCTGCCCTTCTTTGCCTTTAGTGTTTACTAGAACTTCCACTGCTTCTTTCACGATAAAATGTCGCAATTCTTGGCCAGCACCCATTTGACTATAACTAGCGCCGCTTTTTTCACGCTGAATTGTGGCCCTTCTTTGGCTGTAAAGCGGACTAGAACTGAACTCTGGTACTTTCACAATGAATTGTTGCCCTTTTTTGCCTGTAGAGTGGACTAGAAATGAACTCCGCTACCTTCACCATGAACTGCTGCCCTTCTTTGACTTTAGTGTTGACTAGAACTTCTACTGCTTCTTTCACGATGAAATGTTGCAATTGTTGGCCAGTATCCAGTTGACTAGAACTAGTCACGTTTTTTTAAACGATGAATTGTGGTCCTTCTTAGGCTGTAAAGTGGACTAGAACTGAACTCTGGTACTTTCCCGACGAATTGTTGCCCTTTTAACATGTAAAGTGGACTAGAACTGAAGTCTGCTACCTTCACAATAAATTGTTGCCCTTTTTTGACTGTAGAGTGGACAAGAACTAAACTCTGCCAACTTCACCATGAATTGCTGCTCTTTTTTGCCTGTAGTGTTCACTAAAACTTACTCTTCTTCTTTCATGATGAAACGTTGGAATTCTTCCCCAGCATTCAGTTGACTTGAACCAGCAGCTCTTTTTTCACGGTGAATTGTGGCCCTTCTTTGGCTGAAAAGTGTACTAGAACTGAACTCTGGTATTTCCCGACGAATTGTTGCCCTTTTTGCATGTAGAGTGGACTAGAACAGAAGTCTGCTACCTTCACGATGAATTGTTGCCCTTTTTTGACAGTAGAGTGAACTAGCCCAGGTGAAAATTTCCAACTGGGATCCAACTGGGATCAGCTGGGATGAACTGGTTCCAGCTGGGATGAACTGGTTCCAGCTGGAAACCAACTGGTCCCAGTTACACACCAATTGGTCCCAGTTGGAAAGCAACTGGGTAACAACTGGTTCCAGCTGGGATCCAACTGGAACAATTTCCAGTTATACTGGGAGTGACTGGACCCAGTTGGGATCCAACTGGAACTTTGACCAGTTGTACTGGAATCAACTGGTTCCAGTTGGATTCCAACTGGAACATTGACCAGTTGTACTGGTAGCAACTGGTTCCAGTTTGGATCCTAATGAAATGGTGACAGAAGTTTAACTGAAAGCAAGTAACATGCAGTGCTTGCTAAGACAGCAGCAGCTAGTCTATATACTTATACTGAGTAATTATGTTTGGCAGTTTGAGCAACCCTAGCAAAAATTCTAATAGAAGTTTGTAATAATTAGTCTAATACAGTTTTGTATTAGGACGTGTATAAGTTTTGTATTAGACCAATTGACATAAATGTCTATTAGTCGTACTGATTTACCTGTAAGAACAATGGCCCTGTGTATTGTACTTATAAGTCTTACACAATCAGTGTTGCATGTCTACTAGTTTCTCCATTAGACTAATGGTTCTATTGGCCTTATGCTGATTGTTGCTGGTCTGATACAACATGCATTGCTGGATTCCGCAGCTCTTGTTTGCTGGTGAAAGTTAATTGATAAAAAATTAGACTAGCGGACCGCTTGCTTGCATGGAGAGGCACGTGTTTCTAATTAATCACTGAATAATTAAAAATTCTGCTGTACAATTGTGCAGCAGATTGCGTTCGTACGTTTGCATTAGTTTCAGCGCACTAAGCTAGAAATGGCCATCTCAGCGACATACACAAAAGCGATGTGCGCCTACATGGTCTTGCTAATTTCGCTTCACTGAACCTCGTCGCGATGAGCCGTTGAGTTGGGTCGCTAATGTTTACAGTACAGCGAATACCTCCCCACAAAAAAAGGGGGAAAACCGAACAACCAGTCGTAATCTGCAAGGCAGATCGCGGTGCCCGGTCAGCTTACGAACGACAGTGCAATAGCAGCAACCATATTTGTTTGCGGCTGAAGTTTCATCAGTGTCGTATTTTCTGTTGAAGTGCGCATAAAGTAAATGTTAAACTTTTAATCTAAATTGCTAACTTGATACCGCATATTCATTAACATCAAAGAGCAGTAGCGCAGAGAAGGGAACACGGCTGGCAGGAAAGACATAAAACTGCGACCGTAGTCAGCCGTAGTTGCGCACAGCACGTGTGCAATGGCGGCTGCCATGTCAAGGCGAGGCTAGCCACCGTAGCGAGGCGTCACGCGAGGCGTGCGTGCGTGTTTGTGACTGAACGATGTGTTTTTAAGGAACCCGTGGTGTTAGCGCCTGCGCAATCTCATTCGTGCGGTAGTACATTTGGATAGTTTTTATCTGTGGCTGCTGTTGTAACTTCAAAACAACGGAAGGCAACTCTTTTACCCCTGTTCCTCGCGGCTTTGTGGATCTATCAGCAGGCATCGATGTGCAGCGTTTTCCCCGGCGCAGATTTACCATTTCGAGGTAATTATACTTCTTATTTATGATTCTATAGTAGAGTATGAAGTGTTTTCTTCTTTTTTTTATCCTGATGGTGGACGTAAGTACTTCTGTACAGTGGCATCGAGCCGATATCTGTGTGCGTCGCAGCAATGACATGCCTGTTTCCGACAACGCTGTGCAATAGTTCTGTCTAGAGTTCCTTATATCTGCCTACTGTTTCGATAGAACACACATATCATGTAGATTTTGTGTGCTTTATAATCGTCCTCTCGTGTCATGAGGCGTAATTTTTTATTATGATAGACATTTTGAGCTAGCATATATCACACTGTCCTAAAATTAGTTTGGTAATTGCGGAGCCACATTATTCTAATGTGGAAGCAAATATTGCCAGGTTAAACGTTTAGTGGTTGAACTAGCACCCCTGTTTTTAACTGCTTCTATATGTGTATTTTTGTGGCCAGGTTTTTTTAACCACTTCCTCAAAAGGGACGTCCTTTGGTTGAAGTCAACGAAAAGCTCTCAATCAAGATTGCAGGTGGCTACATCGAATGACACTTTGTAGACTGCATCAAATAAACATTTGATGATGATCCAAGCTTGTCTTTCTTGCACTGGAGCCAAAAAAATCGCCCCATTGGGTCACATTTTTACTGAACCCAGCTGCAGACCACTAGCAGACCGACCAGTCCCTACTGGGGCCAACAGGCAACTGGTCCCAACTAGGGGCCAACAGGCAACTGGTCCCTACTGGGACCCACTGGCAACTGGTCCCAACTGGCAACTGGTCCCCACTGGGAATTCTGCCATAAGTCACTTTAACTGGTCCCAGTTGTCACCAGTTGCAATATTTTCACCTGGGAGAACAAAACTCTGCTTCTTTCACAATGAAATGTTGCAATTCTTGGCCTGCAATGTTGACTAGAACTAGCTGGCTTTTTTCACCATGAATTGCGGTCCTTTTTAGGCTGTAAAGTGGACTAGAACTGAACTCTGGTACTTTCACGATGAATTGTTGCCCTTTTTTGCCTGTAGAGTGGACTAGAAGTGAAGTCTGCTACCTTCACGATAAATTGTTGCCCTTTCTTGACTGTAGAGTGGACTAGAACAAAACTCTGCTACCTTCACCATGAATTGCTGCCCTTCTTTGCCTTTAGTTTTGACTAGAACTTCCACTGCTTCTTTCACGATGAAATGTCGCAATTCTTGGCCAGCATCCAGTTGACTATAACTAGCTGAGCTTTTGTCACGATGAATTGTGGCCTTTCTTTGGCTGTAAAGTGGACTAGAATTGAACTCTGGTACGTTCACGATGAATTGTTGCCCTTTTTTGCCTGTAGAGCGGACGAAAACTGAAGTCTGCCACCTTCACGATAAATTGTTGAGCTTTTTTTACTGTAGAGTGGACTAGAACTAAACTCTGCTACCTTCACCATGAATTGTTGCCGTTCTTTAATTGTAGAGTTGACTAGGACTTCGTCTGCTTCTTCCATGATGAAATGTTGCAATTCTTGGCCAGCATCCAGTTGACTAGAACTAGCTGCGCTTTTTTCACGATGAATTGTGGCTCTTCTTTGGCTGTAAAGTGGACTAGAACTGAACTCTGGTACGTAAACGATGAATTGTTGCACTTTTAATATGTAGAGTGTACTAGAACTTGCCCTTTTTTGACTGTAGAGTGGACAAGAACTAAACTCTGCCAACTTCACCATGAATTGCTGCCCTTTTTTGCCTGTAGTGTTGACTAAAACTTACTCTGCTTCTTTCAAGATGAAATGTTGGAATTCTTGGGCAGCATTCAGTTGACGAGAACTAGCGGCCCTTTTTTCACGGTGAATTGTGGCCCTTCTTTGTCTGTAAAGTGGACTAGAACTGAACTCGATCTGGTACTTTCACGATGAATTGTTGCCCTTTTTTGCCTGTCGCGTGGGCTAGAAGTGAACTCTGCTACCTTCACCATGAACTGCTGCCCTTCTTTGCCTTTAGTGTTGACTAGAACTTCCACTGCTTCTTTCACGATGAAATGTCGCAATTCTTGGCCAGCATCCATTTGACTATAACTAGCGCCGCTTTTTTCACGGTGAATTGTGGCCCTTCTTTGGCTATAAAGTGGACTAGAACTGAACTCTGGTAAGTTCACGAGGAATTGCTGCCCTTTTTTGCCTGTAGAGTGGACTAGAACTGAAGTCTGCTACCTTCGCGATGAATTGTTGTCCTTTTTTTTACTGAAGTATGAACTAGGACAAAACTCTGCTTCCTTCACGAAGAAATGTTGCAATTGTTGGCCAGCATCCAGTTGACTAGAACTAGTCACGTTTTTTTAAACAATGAATTGTGGTCCTTCTTTGGCTCTAAAGTGGACTAGAACTGAACTCTGGTACTTTCCCGACGAATTGTTGCCCTTTTAACATGTAAAGTGGACTAGAACTGAAGTCTGCTACCTTCACGATTAATTGTTGCCCTTTTTTGTCTGTAGAGTGGACAAGAACTAAACTCTGCCAACTTCACCATGAATTGCTGCCCTTTTTTGCCTGCAGTGTTGACTAAAACTTACTCTGCTTCTTTCACGATGAAATGTTGGAATTCAAGCCAGCATTCAGTTGACTAGAACATGCAGCCCTTTTTTCACGGTGAATTGTGGCCCTTCTTTGACTGAAAAGTGTACTAGAACTGAACTCTGGTACTTTCCCGACGAATCGTTGCCCTTTTTGCATGTAGAGTGGACTAGAACAGAAGTCTGCTACCTTCACAATGAATTGTTGCCCTTTTTTGACAGTAGAGTGAACTAGAACAAAACTCTGCTTCTTTCACAATGAAATGTTGCAATTCTTGGCCTGCAATGTTGACTAGAACTAGCTGGCTTTTTTCACGATAAATTGCGGTCCTTCAATGGCTCTAAAGTCGACTAGAACTGAACTCTGGTATTTTCACGATTAATTGTTGCCATTTTTTGCCTGTAGAGCGGACGAGAACTCAAGTCTGCTACCTTCACGATGAATTGTTGCCAATTATTGCTTTAGAGTTGACTAGAACTTCCTCTGCTTCTTCCATGATAAAATGTTGCAATTCTTAGCCAGCATCCAGTTGACTAAAACTAGCCGCGCTTTTTTCACGATGAATTATGGTCCTTCTTAGGCTGTAAAGTGGACTAGAACTGAACTCTGGTACTTTCACGATGAATTGTTGCCCTTTTTTGCCTGTAGAGTGGACTAGAAGTGAAGTCTGCTACCTTCACGATAAATTGTTGCCCTTTTTTGCCTGTAGAGTGGACTAGAAGTGAAGTCTGCTACCTTCACGGTAAATTGTTGCCCTTTCTTGACTGTAGAGTGGACTAGAACAAAACTCTGCTACCTTCACCATGAATTGCTGCCCTTCTTTGCCTTTAGTGTTGACTAGAACTTCCACTGCTTCTTTCACGATGAAATGTCGCAATTCTTGGCCAGCATCCAGTTGACTAGAACTAGCCGCGCTTTTTTCACGATGAATTGTGGCCCTTCTTTGGCTGTAAAGTGGACTAGAACTGAACTCTGGTATTTTCACAATGAATTGTTGCCCCTTTCCTGCCTGTAGAGCGGACGAGAACTGAAGTCTGCTACCTTCACGATAAATTGTTGAGCTTTTTTTACTGTAGAGTGGACTAGAACTAAACTCTGCTACCTTCACCATGAATTGTTGCCATTCTTTGCTTGTAGAGTTGACTATAACCGAAGTCTGCTACCTTCACGATGAATTGTTCCCTTTTTTGACTGTAGAGTGAACTAGAACATAACTCTGCTTCTTTCACGATGAAAAGTAGCAATTCCTGGCCATAATCCAGTTGACGAGAACTAGCGGCCCTTTTTTCACGGTGAATTGTGGCCCTTCTTTCGCTGTAAAGTGGAATAGAACTGAACTCTGGTATTTTCATGATGAATTGTTGCCCCTTTTTGCCTGTAGAGCGGACGAGAACTGAAGTCTGCTACCTTCATGATAAATTGTTGAGCTTTTTTGACTGTAGAGTGGACTAGAACTAAACTCTGCCAACTTCACCATGAATTGCTGCCCTTTTTTGCTTGTAGTGTTGACTAAAACTTACTCTGCTTCTTTCACGATGAAATGTTGCAATTCTTGGCCAGCATCCAGTTGACTAGAACTAACTGCGCTTTTTTCACGATGAATTGTGGCTCTTCTTTGGCTGTAAATTTAGGTGTACTAGAACTGAACTCTGGTACTTTCACAATGAATTGTTGCCCTTTTTTGCCTGTGGAGTGGACTAGAAGTGAACTCTGCTACCTTCACCATGAACTGCTGCCCTTCTTTGCCTTTAGTGTTGACTAGAACTTCCACTGCTTCTTTCACGATAAAATGTCGCAATTCTTGGCCAGCATCCATTTGACTATAACTAGCGCCGCTTTTTTCACGCTGAATTGTGGCCCTTCTTTGGCTGTAAAGCGGACTAGAACTGAACTCTGGTACTTTCCCGTCGAATTGTTGCCCTTTTAACATGTAGAGTGGACAAGAACTGAAGTCTGCTACCTTGACGATAAATTGTTGCCCTTTTTTGACTGTAGAGTGGACAAGAACTAAACTCTGCCAACTTCACCATGAATTGCTGGCCTTTTTTGCCTGTAGTGTTGACTAAAACTTACTCTGCTTCGTTCACGATGAAATGTTGGAATTCTTAACCAGCATTCAGTTGACTAGAACCAGCGGCCCTTTTTTCACGGTGAATTGTGGTCCTTCTTTGGCTGTAAAGTAGACTAGAACTGAACACTGGTACGTTCACGATGAATTGTTGCCCTTTTTTGCCTGTAGAGTGGACTATAACTGAAGTCTGCTACCTTCACAATCAATTGTTGCCTTTTTATCACTGAAGTATGAACTAGAACAAAACTCTGCTTAGTTCACGGTGAAATGTTGCAATTCTTGGCCAGCATCCAGTTGACTAGAACTAGCCGCGCTTTTTTCACAATGAATTGTGGTCCTTCTTTGGCTCTAAAGTGGACTAGAACTGAACTCTGGTATTTTCCCAATGAATTGTTGCCCCTTTTCTGCCTGCAGAGCGGACGAGAACTGAAGTCTGCTACCTTCACGATGAATTGTTGCCCTTTTTTGACAGTAGAGTGAACTAGAACAAAACTCTTCTTCTTTCACAATGAAATGTTGCAATTCTTGGCCTGCAATGTTGACTAGAACTAGCTGGTTTTTTTCACGACGAATTGCGGTCCTTCTGTGGCTCAAAGTGGACTAGAACTGAAATCTCGCATTTTCACGATTAATTGTTGCCCTTTTTTGCCTGTAGAGCGGACCAGAGCTCAAGTCTGCTACCTTCACCATGAATTGTTGCCACTCTTTGCTTTAGAGTTGACTAGAACTTCCTCCGCTTCTTCCATGATGAAATGTTGCAATTCTTGGCCAGCATCCAGTGGACTAGAACTAGCTGCGCTTTTTTCACGATGAATTGTGGCTCTTCTTTGGGTGTAAAGTGGACTAGAACCGAACTCTGGTACTTTCACGATGAATTGTTGCCCTTTTTTGCCGGTAGTGTGGACTAGAAGTGAAGTCTGCTACCTTGACGATAAATTGTGACCCTTTCTTGACTGTAGAGTGGACTAGAACTAAACTCTGCTACCTTCACCATGAATTGCTGCCTTTCTTTGCCTTTAGTGTTGACTAGAACTTCCACTGCATCTTCCACAATGAAATGTCGGAATTCTTGGCCAGCATCCAGTTGACTAGAACTAGCTGCGCATTTTTCACGATGAATTGTGGCCTTTCTTTGGCTGTAAAATGGACAAAACTGAACTCTAGTACGTTCATGATGAATTGTTGCCCTTTTTTGCCTGTAGAGTGCACTAGAAGTGAAGTCTGCTATCTTCTCAATGAATTGTTGCCCTTTTTTCACTGAAGTATGAACTAGAACAAAACTCTGCTTCGTTCACGGTGAAATGTTGCAATTCTTGGCCAGCATCCAGTTGACTAGAACTAGCCGCGCTTTTTTCACGATGAATTGTGGCCCTTCTTTCGCTGTTAAGTGGACTAGAACTGAACTCTGGTATTTTCCCAATGAATTGTTGCCCTTTTTTGCATATAGACTGACTAGAACAGAAGTCTGCTACTTTGACGTTAAATTGTAATCCTTTTTTGACTGCAGAGTGGACTAGAACTAAACTCTGCTACCTTCACCAAGAATTGTTGCCGTTCTTTGCTTGTAGAGTGGAGTAGAACTTCCTCTGCTTCTTTCACGATTAAAGGTTGCAAATCTTGGCCAGCATCCAGTTGACTAGAACTTGCTGCGCTTTTTTCACCATGAATTGCGGTCCTTTTTAGGCTGTAAAGTGGACTAGAACTGAACTCTGGTACTTTCACGATGAATTGTTGCCCTTTTTTGCCTGTAGAGTGGACTAGAAGTGAAGTCTGCTACCTTCACGATAAATTGTTGCCCTTTCTTGACTGTAGAGTGGACTAGAACAAAACTCTGCTACCTTCACCATGAATTGCTACCCTTCTTTGCCTTTAGTTTTGACTAGAACTTCCACTGCTTCTTTCACGATGAAATGTCGCAATTCTTGGCCAGCATCCAGTTGACTATAACTAGCTGAGCTTTTGTCACGATGAATTGTGGCCTTTCTTTGGCTGTAAAGTGGACTAGTATTGAACTCTGGTACGTTCACGATGAATTGTTGCCCTTTTTTGCCTGTAGAGCGGACGAAAACTGAAGTCTGCCACCTTCACGATAAATTGTTGAGCTTTTTTTACTGTAGAGTGGACTAGAACTAAACTCTGCTACCTTCACCATGAATTGTTGCCGTTCTTTAATTGTAGAGTTGACTAGGACTTCGTCTGCTTCTTCCATGATGAAATGTTGCAATTCTTGGCCAGCATCCAGTTGACTAGAACTAGCTGCGCTTTTTTCACGATGAATTGTGGCTCTTCTTTGGCTGTAAAGTGGACTAGAACTGAACTCTGGTACGTAAACGATGAATTGTTGCACTTTTAATATGTAGAGTGTACTAGAACTTGCCCTTTTTTGACTGTAGAGTGGACAAGAACTAAACTCTGCCAACTTCACCATGAATTGCTGCCCTTTTTTGCCTGTAGTGTTGACTAAAACTTACTCTGCTTCTTTCAAGATGAAATGTTGGAATTCTTGGGCAGCATTCAGTTGACGAGAACTAGCGGCCCTTTTTTCACGGTGAATTGTGGCCCTTCTTTGTCTGTAAAGTGGACTAGAACTGAACTCGATCTGGTACTTTCACGATGAATTGTTGCCCTTTTTTGCCTGTCGCGTGGGCTAGAAGTGAACTCTGCTACCTTCACCATGAACTGCTGCCCTTCTTTGCCTTTAGTGTTGACTAGAACTTCCACTGCTTCTTTCACGATGAAATGTCGCAATTCTTGGCCAGCATCCATTTGACTATAACTAGCGCCGCTTTTTTCACGGTGAATTGTGGCCCTTCTTTGGCTATAAAGTGGACTAGAACTGAACTCTGGTAAGTTCACGAGGAATTGCTGCCCTTTTTTTGCCTGTAGAGTGGACTAGAACTGAAGTCTGCTACCTTCGCGATGAATTGTTGTCCTTTTTTTTACTGAAGTATGAACTAGGACAAAACTCTGCTTCCTTCACGAAGAAATGTTGCAATTGTTGGCCAGCATCCAGTTGACTAGAACTAGTCACGTTTTTTTAAACAATGAATTGTGGTCCTTCTTTGGCTCTAAAGTGGACTAGAACTGAACTCTGGTACTTTCCCGACGAATTGTTGCCCTTTTAACATGTAAAGTGGACTAGAACTGAAGTCTGCTACCTTCACGATTAATTGTTGCCCTTTTTTGTCTGTAGAGTGGACAAGAACTAAACTCTGCCAACTTCACCATGAATTGCTGCCCTTTTTTGCCTGTAGTGTTGACTAAAACTTACTCTGCTTCTTTCACGATGAAATGTTGGAATTCAAGCCAGCATTCAGCTGACTAGAACATGCAGCCCTTTTTTCACGGTGAATTGTGGCCCTTCTTTGACTGAAAAGTGTACTAGAACTGAACTCTGGTACTTTCCCGACGAATCGTTGCCCTTTTTGCATGTAGAGTGGACTAGAACAGAAGTCTGCTACCTTCACAATGAATTGTTGCCCTTTTTTGACAGTAGAGTGAACTAGAACAAAACTCTGCTTCTTTCACAATGAAATGTTGCAATTCTTGGCCTGCAATGTTGACTAAAACTAGCCGCGCTTTTTTCACGATGAATTATGGTCCTTCTTAGGCTGTAAAGTGGACTAGAACTGAACTCTGGTACTTTCACGATGAATTGTTGCCCTTTTTTGCCTGTAGAGTGGACTAGAAGTGAAGTCTGCTACCTTCACGATAAATTGTTGCCCTTTTTTGCCTGTAGAGTGGACTAGAAGTGAAGTCTGCTACCTTCACGGTAAATTGTTGCCCTTTCTTGACTGTAGAGTGGACTAGAACAAAACTCTGCTACCTTCACCATGAATTGCTGCCCTTCTTTGCCTTTAGTGTTGACTAGAACTTCCACTGCTTCTTTCACGATGAAATGTCGCAATTCTTGGCCAGCATCCAGTTGACTAGAACTAGCCGCGCTTTTTTCACGATGAATTGTGGCCCTTCTTTGGCTGTAAAGTGGACTAGAACTGAACTCTGGTATTTTCACAATGAATTGTTGCCCCTTTCCTGCCTGTAGAGCGGACGAGAACTGAAGTCTGCTACCTTCACGATAAATTGTTGAGCTTTTTTTACTGTAGAGTGGACTAGAACTAAACTCTGCTACCTTCACCATGAATTGTTGCCATTCTTTGCTTGTAGAGTTGACTATAACCGAAGTCTGCTACCTTCACGATGAATTGTTCCCTTTTTTGACTGTAGAGTGAACTAGAACATAACTCTGCTTCTTTCACGATGAAAAGTAGCAATTCCTGGCCATAATCCAGTTGACGAGAACTAGCGGCCCTTTTTTCACGGTGAATTGTGGCCCTTCTTTCGCTGTAAAGTGGAATAGAACTGAACTCTGGTATTTTCATGATGAATTGTTGCCCCTTTTTGCCTGTAGAGCGGACGAGAACTGAAGTCTGCTACCTTCATGATAAATTGTTGAGCTTTTTTGACTGTAGAGTGGACTAGAACTAAACTCTGCCAACTTCACCATGAATTGCTGCCCTTTTTTGCTTGTAGTGTTGACTAAAACTTACTCTGCTTCTTTCACGATGAAATGTTGCAATTCTTGGCCAGCATCCAGTTGACTAGAACTAACTGCGCTTTTTTCACGATGAATTGTGGCTCTTCTTTGGCTGTAAATTTAGGTGTACTAGAACTGAACTCGGGTACTTTCACAATGAATTGTTGCCCTTTTTTGCCTGTGGAGTGGACTAGAAGTGAACTCTGCTACCTTCACCATGAACTGCTGCCCTTCTTTGCCTTTAGTGTTGACTAGAACTTCCACTGCTTCTTTCACGATAAAATGTCGCAATTCTTGGCCAGCATCCATTTGACTATAACTAGCGCCGCTTTTTTCACGCTGAATTGTGGCCCTTCTTTGGCTGTAAAGCGGACTAGAACTGAACTCTGGTACTTTCCCGTCGAATTGTTGCCCTTTTAACATGTAGAGTGGACAAGAACTGAAGTCTGCTACCATGACGATAAATTGTTGCCCTTTTTTGACTGTAGAGTGGACAAGAACTAAACTCTGCCAACTTCACCATGAATTGCTGCCCTTTTTTGCCTGTAGTGTTGACTAAAACTTACTCTGCTTCGTTCACGATGAAATGTTGGAATTCTTAACCAGCATTCAGTTGACTAGAACCAGCGGCCCTTTTTTCACGGTGAATTGTGGTCCTTCTTTGGCTGTAAAGTGGACTAGAACTGAACACTGGTACGTTCACGATGAATTGTTGCCCTTTTTTGCCTGTAGAGTGGACTATAACTGAAGTCTGCTACCTTCACAATCAATTGTTGCCTTTTTATCACTGAAGTATGAACTAGAACAAAACTCTGCTTAGTTCACGGTGAAATGTTGCAATTCTTGGCCAGCATCCAGTTGACTAGAACTAGCCGCGCTTTTTTCACAATGAATTGTGGTCCTTCTTTGGCTCTAAAGTGGACTAGAACTGAACTCTGGTATTTTCCCAATGAATTGTTGCCCCTTTTCTGCCTGCAGAGCGGACGAGAACTGAAGTCTGCTACCTTCACGATGAATTGTTGCCCTTTTTTGACAGTAGAGTGAACTAGAACAAAACTCTGCTTCTTTCACAATGAAATGTTGCAATTCTTGGCCTGCAATGTTGACTAGAACTAGCTGTTTTTTTTCACGACGAATTGCGGTCCTTCTGTGGCTCAAAGTGGACTAGAACTGAAATCTCGCATTTTCACGATTAATTGTTGCCCTTTTTTGCCTGTAGAGCGGACCAGAACTCAAGTCTGCTACCTTCACCATGAATTGTTGCCACTCTTTGCTTTAGAGTTGACTAGAACTTCCTCCGCTTCTTCCATGATGAAATGTTGCAATTCTTGGCCAGCATCCAGTGGACTAGAACTAGCTGCACTTTTTTCACGATGAATTGTGGCTCTTCTTTGGGTGTAAAGTGGACTAGAACCGAACTCTGGTACTTTCACGATGAATTGTTGCCCTTTTTTGCCGGTAGTGTGGACTAGAAGTGAAGTCTGCTACCTTGACGATAAATTGTGACCCTTTCTTGACTGTAGAGTGGACTAGAACTAAACTCTGCTACCTTCACCATGAATTGCTGCCTTTCTTTGCCTTTAGTGTTGACTAGAACTTCCACTGCATCTTCCACAATGAAATGTCGGAATTCTTGGCCAGCATCCAGTTGACTAGAACTAGCTGCGCATTTTTCACGATGAATTGTGGCCTTTCTTTGGCTGTAAAATGGACAAAACTGAACTCTAGTACGTTCATGATGAATTGTTGCCCTTTTTTGCCTGTAGAGTGGACTATTACTGAACTCTGCTATCTTCACAATGAATTGTTGCCCTTTTTCACTGAAGTATGAACTAGAACAAAACTCTGCTTCGTTCACGGTGAAATGTTGCAATTCTTGGCCAGCATCCAGTTGATTAGAACTAGCCGCGCTTTTTTCACAATGAATTGTGGTCCTTCTTTGGCTCTAAAGTGGACTAGAACTGAACTCTGGTATTTTTCCAATGAATTGTTGCCCCTTTTCTGCCTGCAGAGCGGACGAGAACTGAAGTCTGCTACCTTCACGATGAATTGTTGCCCTTTTTTGACAGTAGAGTGAACTAGAACAAAACTCTGCTTCTTTCACAATGAAATGTTGCAATTCTTGGCCTGCAATGTTGACTAGAACTAGCTGGTTTTTTTCAAGACGAATTGCGGTCCTTCTGTGGCTCTAAAGTGGACTAGAACTGAACTCTGGCATTTTCACGATTAATTGTTGCCCTTTTTTGCCTGTAGAGCGGACGAGAACTCAAGTCTGCTACCTTCGCCATGAATTGTTGTCACTCTTTGCTTTAGAGTTGACTAGAACTTCCTCCGCTTCTTCCATGATGAAATGTTGCAATTCTTGGCCAGCATCCAGTGGACTAGAACTAGCTGCGCTTTTTTCACGATGAATTGTGGCTCTTCTTTGGGTGTAAAGTGGACTAGAACCGAACTCTGGTACTTTCACGATGAATTGTTGCCCTTTTTTGCCGGTAGAGTGGACTAGAAGTGAAGTCTGCTACCTTGACGATAAATTGTTGCCCTTTCTTGACTGTAGAGTGGACTAGAACTAAACTCTGCTACCTTCACCATGAATTGCTGCCTTTCTTTGCCTTTAGTGTTGACTAGAACTTCCACTGCATCTTTCACAATGAAATGTCGGAATTCTTGGCCAGCATCCAGTTGACTAGAACTAGCTGCGCATTTTTTACGATGAATTGTGGCCTTTCTTTGGCTGTAAAATGGACAAAACTGAACTCTAGTACGTTCATGATGAATTGTTGCCCTTTTTTGCCTGTAGAGTGCACTAGAAGTGAAGTCTGCTATCTTCACAATGAATTGTTGCCCTTTTTTCACTGAAGTATGAACTAGAACAAAACTCTGCTTCGTTCACGGTGAAATGTTGCAATTCTTGGCCAGCATCCAGTTGACTAGAACTAGCCGCGCTTTTTTCACGATGAATTGTGGCCCTTCTTTCGCTGTTAAGTGGACTAGAACTGAACTCTGGTATTTTCCCAATGAATTGTTGCCCTTTTTTGCATATAGACTGACTAGAACAGAAGTCTGCTACTTTGACGTTAAATTGTAATCCTTTTTTGACTGCAGAGTGGACTAGAACTAAACTCTGCTACCTTCACCAAGAATTGTTGCCGTTCTTTGCTTGTAGAGTGGAGTAGAACTTCCTCTGCTTCTTTCACGATTAAAGGTTGCAAATCTTGGCCAGCATCCAGTTGACTAGAACTTGCTGCGCTTTTTACACGATGAATTGTGGCCCTTCTTTCGCTGTTAAGTGGACTAGAACTGAACTCTGGTATTTCCCGACAAATTGTTGCCCTTTTTGCATGTAGAGTGGACTAGAACAGAAGTCTGCTACCTTCACGATGAATTGTTGCCCTTTTTTGACAGTAGAGTGAACTACTAGAACAAAACTCTGCTTCTTTCACAATGAAATGTTGCAATTCTTGGCCTGCAATGTTGACTAGAACTAGCTGGCTTTTTTCACGATGAATTGCCGTCCTTTTTAGGCTGTAATGTGGACTAGAACTAAACTCTCCTACCTTCACCATGAATTGCTGCCCTTCTTTGCCTTTAGTGTTGACTATAGAACTTCCACTGCTTCTTTCATGATGAAATGTCGCAATTCTTGGCCAGCCTCCAGTTGACTAGAACTAGCCGCGCTTTTTTCACGATGAATTATGGTCCTTCTTTGGCTCTATAGTGGACTAGAACTGAACTCTGGTACGTTCACGATGAATTGTTGTCCTTTTTTGCCTGTAGAGTGGACTATAACTGAAGTCTGCTACCTTCACAATGAATTGTTGCCTTTTTTCACTGAAGTATGAACTAGAACAAAACTCTGCTTCGTTCACGGTGAAATGTTGCAATTCTTGGCCAGCATCCAGTTGACTAGAACTAGCCGCGCTTTTTTCACAATGAATTGTGGTCCTTCTTTGGCTCTAAAGTGAACTAGAACTGAAGTCTGGTATTTTCCCAATGAATTGTTGCCCCTTTTCTGCCTGTAGAGCGGACGAGAACTGAAGCCTGCTACCTTCACGATAAATTGTTGAGCTTTTTTGACTGTAGAGTGGACTAGAACTAAACTCTGCTACCTTCACCATGAATTGTTGCCATTCTTTGCTTGTAGAGTTGACTATAACTGAAGTCTGCTACCTTCACGATGAAATGTTGCAATTCTTGGCCAGCATCCAGTTGACTAGAACTAGCTGCGCTTTTTTCACGATGAATTGTGGCCCTTCTTTGGCTGTTAAGTGGACTAGAACTCAACTCTGCTACTTTCCCTACGAATTGTTGCCCTTTTAACATGTAGAGTGGACAGGAACTGAAGTCTGCTACCTTGACGATAAATTGTTGCCCTTTTTTGACTGTAGAGTGGACGAGAACTAAACTCTGCCAACTTCACCATGAATTGCTGCCCTTTGTTTCCTGTAGTGTTGACTAAAACTTACTCTGCTTCTTTCACGATGAAATGTTGGAATTCTTAGCCAGCATTCAGTTGACTAGAACCAGCGGCCCTTTTTTCACGTTGAATTGTGGCCCTTCTTTGGCTGTAAAGTGTACTAGAACTGAACTCTGATACTTTTCCGACAAATTGTTGCCCTTTTTGCATGTAGAGTGGACTAGAACAGAAGTCTGCTACCTTCACGATGAATTGTTGCCCTTTTTTGACAGTAGAGTGAACTAGAACAAAACTCTGCTTCTTTCACAATGAAATGTTGCAATTCTTGGCCTGCAATGTTGACTAGAACTAGCTGGTTTTTTTCACGATGAATTGCGGTCCTTCTGTGGCTCTAAAGTGGACTAGAACTGAACTTTGGCATTTTCACGATTAATTGTTGCCCTTTTTTGCCTGTAGAGCGGACGAGAACTCAAGTCTGCTACCTTCACCATGAATTGTTGCCACTCTTTGCTTTAGAGTTGACTAGAACTTCCTCTGCTTCTTCCATGATGAAATGTTGCAATTCTTGGCCAGCATCCAGTTGACTAGAACTAGCCACATTTTCTTAAACGATGAATTGTGGTCCTTCTTTGGCTCTAAAGTGGACTAGAACTGAACTCTGGTATTTTTACGATGAATTGTTGCCCTTTTTTGCCTGTAGAGCGGACGAAAACTGAAGTCTGCCACCTTCACGATAAATTGTTGAGCTTTTTTGACTGTAGAGTGGACTAGAACTAAACTCTGCTACCTTCACCATGAATTGTTGCCGTTCTTTAATATTAGAGTTGACTAGGACTTCGTCTGCTTCTTCCATGATGAAATGTTGCAATTCTTGGCCAGCATGCAGTTGACTAGAACTAGCTGCGCTTTTTTCACGATGAATTGTGGCTCTTCTTTGGCTGTAAAGTGGACTAGAACTGAACTCTGGTACGTAAACGATGAATTGTTGCACTTTTAATATGTAGAGTGTACTAGAACTTGCCCTTTTTTGACTGTAGAGTCGACAAGAACTAAACTCTGCTACCTTCACCATGAATTGTTGCCGTTCTTTAATTGTAGAGTTGACTAGGACTTCGTCTGCTTCTTCCATGATGAAATGTTGCAATTCTTGGCCAGCATCCAGTTGACTAGAACTAGCTGCGCTTTTTTCACGATGAATTGTGGCTCTCCTTTGGCTGTAAAGTGGACTAGAACTGAACTTTGGTACTTTCACAATGAATTGTTGCCCTTTTTTGCATAGAGACTGGACTAGAACAGAAGTCTGCTTCTTTGACGTTAAATTGTAATCCTCTTTGACTGCAGAGTGGACTAGAACTAAACTCTGCTACCTTCACCAAGAATTGTTGCCGTTCTTTGCTTGTAGAGTGGACTAGAACTTCCTCTGCTTCTTTCACGATTAAATGTTGCAAATCTTGGCCAGCATCCAGTTGACTAGAACTTGCTGCGCTTTTTTCACGATGAATTGTGGTCCTTCTTTGGCTCTAAAGTGGACTAGAACTGAACTCTGGTACTTTCCCGACGAATTGTTGCCATTTTAACATGTAAAGTGGACTAGAACTGAAGTCTGCTACCTTCACGATTAATTGTTGCCCTTTTTTGACTGTAGAGTGGACAAGAACTAAACTCTGCCAACTTCACCATGAATTGCTGCCCTTTTTTGCCTGTAGTGTTGACTAAAACTTACTCTGCTTCTTTCACGATGAAATGTTGGAATTCTTGGCCAGCATTCAGTTGACTAGAACCAGCTGCGCTTTTTTCACGGTGAATTGTGGCCCTTCTTTGATTGAAAAGTGTACTAGAACTGAACTCTGGTATTTTCCCAATGAATTGTTGCCCCTTTTCTGCCTGTAGAGCGGACGAGAACTGAAGTCTGCTACCTTCACAATAAATTGTTGAGCTTTTTTGACTGTAGAGTGGACTAGAACTAAACTCTGCTACCTTCACCAAGAATTGTTGCCGTTCTTTGCTTGTAGAGTTGACTAGAACTTCCTCTGCTTCTTTCACGATTAAATGTTGCAAATCTTGGAAAGCATCCAGTTGACTAGAACTTGCTGCGGTTTTTTCACGATGAATTGTGGCCCTTCTTTGGCTGTTAAGTGGACTAGAACTGAACTCTGGTACTTTCCCGACAAATTGTTGCCCTTTTTGCATGTAGAGTGGACTAGAACAGAAGTCTGCTACCTTCACGATGAATTGTTGCCCTTTTTTGACAGTAGAGTGAACTAGAACAAAACTCTGCATCTTTCACAATGAAATGTTGCAATTCTTGGCCTGCAATGTTGACTAGAACTAGCTGGTTTTTTTCACGATGAATTGCGGTCCTTCTGTGGCTCTAAAGTGGACTAGAACTGAACTCTGGCATTTTCACGATTAATTGTTGCCCTTTTTTGCCTGTAGAGTGGACGAGAACTCAAGTCTGCTACCTTCACCATGAATTGTTGCTACTCTTCGCTTTAGAGTTGACTAGAACTTCTTCTGCTTCTTCCATGATGAAATGTTGCAATTCTTGGCCAGCATCCAGTTGACTAGAACTAGCCACATTTTCTTAAACGATGAATTGTTGTCCTTCTTTGGCTCTAAAGTGGACTAGAACTGAATTCTGGTATTTTTACGATGAATTGTTGCCCTTTTTTGCCTGTAGAGCGGACGAGAACAGAAGTCTGCTACCTTCACGATAAATTGTTGAGCTTTTTTGACTGTAGAGTGGACTAGAACTAAACTCTGCTACCTTCACCATGAATTGTTGCCATTCTTTGCTTGTAGAGTTGACTATAACTGAAGTCTGCTACCTTCACGATGAATTGTTCCCTTTTTTGACTGTAGAGTGAACTAGAACATAACTCTCCTTCTTTCACGATGAATTGTGGCTCTTCTTTGGCTGTAAAGTGGACTAGAACTGAACTCTGGTACGTAAACGATGAATTGTTGCACTTTTAATATGTCGAGTGTACTAGAACTTGCCCTTTTTTGACTGTAGAGTGGACAAGAACTAAACTCTGCCAACTTCACCATGAATTGCTGCCCTTTTTTGCCTGTAGTGTTGACTAAAACTTCCACTGCTTCTTTCACGATGAAATGTCGCAATTCTTGGCCAGCATCCATTTGACAATAACTAGCGCCGCTTTTTTCACGCTGAATTGTGGCCCTTCTTTGGCTGTAAAGTGGACTAGAACTGAACTCTGGTAATTTCACGAGGAATTGTTGCCCTTTTTTGCCTGTCGCGTGCACTAGAAGTGAACTCTGCTACCTTCACCATGAACTGCTGCCCTTCTTTGCCTTTAGTGTTGACTAGAACTTCCACTGCTTCTTTCACGATGAAATGTCGCAATTCTTGGCCAGCATCCATTTGACAATAACTAGCGCCGCTTTTTTCACGCTGAATTGTGGCCCTTCTTTGGCTGTAAAGTGGACTAGAACTGAACTCTGGTAATTTCACGAGGAATTGTTGCCCTTTTTTTGCCTGTAGAGTGGACTAGAACTGAAGTCTGCTACTTTCACGATGAATTGTTGCCCTTTCTTGACTGTAGTGTGGACTAGAACTAAACTCTGCTTCTTTCACGGTGAAATGTTGCAATTCTTGGCCAGCATCCAGTTGACTAGAACTAGCCGCCCTTTTTTCACAATGAATTGTGGTCCTTCTTTGGCTCTAAAGTGGACTAGAACTGAACTCTGGTATTTTCACAATGAATTGTTGCCCCTTTTCTGCCTGTAGAGCGGACGAGAACTGAAGTATGCTACCTTCACGATAAATTGTTGAGCTTTTTTGACTATAGAGTGGACTAGAACTAAACTCTGCTACCTTCACCATGAATTGTTGTCATTCTTTGCTTGTAGAGTTGACTATAACTGAAGTCAGCTAACTTCACGATGAATTGTTCCCTTTTTTGACTGTAGAGTGAACTAGAACATAACTCTGCTTCTTTCACGATAAAAAGTAGCAATTCCTGCCCATTATCCAGTTGACTAGAACTAGCTGCGCTTTTTTCACAATGAATTGTGGCCCTTCTTTGGCTGTAAAGTGGACCAGAAGTGAACTCTGGTGCTTTCACGAATAATTGTTGCCCTTTTTTGTCTTTAGAGTGGACTAGAACTGAAGTCTGGTACCTTCACGATGAATTGTTGCCCTTTTTTGACTGTAGAGTGGACAAGAACTCAACTCTGCCAAATTCACCATGAATTGCTGCCCTTTTTTGCCTGTAGTGTTGACTAAAACTTCCTCTGCTTCTTTCACGATGAAATGTTGGAATTCTTGGGCAGCATTCAGTTGACGAGAAGTAGCGGCCCTTTTTTCACGGTGAATTGTGGCCCTTCTTTCGCTGTAAAGTGAACTAGAACTGAACTCTGGTATTTTCATGATGAATTGTTGCCCCTTTTTGCCTGTAGAGCAGACGAGAACTGAAGTCTGCTACCTTCACGATAAATTGTTGAGCTTTTTTGACTGTAGAGTGGACTAGAACTAAACTCTGCCAACTTCACCATGAATTGCTGCCCTTGTTTGCTTGTCGTGTTGACTAAAACTTACTCTGCTTCTTTCATGATGAAATGTTGGAATTCTTGGCCAGCATTCAGTTGACTTGAACCAGCAGCTCTTTTTTCACGGTGAATTGTGGCCCTTCTTTGGCTGAAAAGTGTACTAGAGCTGAACTCTGGTATTTCCCGACGAATTGTTGCCCTTTTTGCATGTAGAGTGGACTAGAACAGAAGTCTGCTACCTTCACGATGAATTGTTGCCCTTTTTTGACAGTAGAGTGGACTAGAACTAAACTCTGCTACCTTCACCATGAATTGCTGCCCTTCTTTGCCTTTAGTGTTGACTATAGAACTTCCACTGCTTCTTTCACGATGAAATGTCGCAATTCTTGGCCAGCAATGTTGACTAGAACTAGCTGGCTTTTTTCACGATGAATTGCGGTCCTTTTTAGGCTGTAAAGTGGACTAGAACTGAACTCTGGTACTTTCACGATGAATTGTTGCCCTTTTTTGCCTGTACAGTGGACTAGAAGTGAAGTCTGCTACCTTGACGATAAATTGTTGCCCTTTCTTGACTTTAGAGTGGACTAGAACTAAACTCTGCTACCTTCACCATGAATTGCTGCCCTTCTTTGCCTTTAGTGTTGACTATAGAACTTCCACTGCTTCTTTCACGATGAAATGTCGCAATTCTTGGCCAGCAATGTTGACTAGAACTAGCTGGCTTTTTTCACGATGAATTGCGGTCCTTTTTAGGCTGTAAAGTGGACTAGAACTGAACTCTGGTACTTTCACGATGAATTGTTGCCCTTTTTTGCCTGTACAGTGGACTAGAAGTGAAGTCTGCTACCTTGACGATAAATTGTTGCCCTTTCTTGACTGTAGAGTGGACTAGAACTAAACTCTGCTACCTTCACCATGAATTGCTGCCCTTCTTTGCCTTTAGTGTTGACTATAGAACTTCCACTGCTTCTTTCACGATGAAATGTCGCAATTCTTGGCCAGCATCCAGTTGACTAGAACTAGCTGAGCTTTTGTCACGATGAATTGTGGCCTTTCTTTGGCTGTAAAGTGGACTAGAACTGAACTCTGGTACGTTCACGATGAATTGTTGCCCTTTTTTGCCTGTAGAGTGGACTATAACTGAAGTCTGCTGCCTTCACAATGAATTGTTGCCTTTTTTTCACTGAAGTATGAACTAGAACAAAACTCTGCTTCGTTCACGGTGAAATGTTACAATTCTTGGCCAGCATCCAGTTGACTAGAACTAGCCGCGCTTTTTTCACAATGAATTGTGGTCCTTCTTTGGCTCTAAAGTGGACTAGATCTGAACTCAGGTATTTTCCCAATGAATTGTTGCCCCTTTTCTGCCTGTAGAGCGGACGAGAACTGAAGTCTGCCACCTTCACGATAAATTGTTGAGCTTTTTTGACTGTAGAGTGGACTAGAACTAAACTCTGCTACCTTCACCATGAATTGTTGCCATTCTTTGCTTGTAGAGTTGACTATAACTGAAGTCTGCTACCTTCACGATGAAATGTTGCAATTCTTGGCCAGCATCCAGTTGACTAGAACTAGCTGCGCTTTTTTCACGATGAATTGTGGCTCTTCTTTGGCTGTAAAGTGGACTAGAACTGAACTTTGGTACTTTCACAATGAATTGTTGCCCTTTTTTGCATAGAGACTGGACTAGAACACAAGTCTGCTACCTTGACGATAAATTGTTGCCCTTTTTGACTGTAGAGTGGACAAGAACTAAACTCTGCCACCTTCACCATGAATTGCTGCCCTTTTTTGCCTGTAGTGTTGACTAAAACTTACTCTGCTTCTTTCACGAAGAAATGTTGGAATTCTTAGCCAGCATTCAGTTGACTAGAATTAGCGGCCTTTTTTTCACGGTGAATTGTGGCCCTTCTTTGGCTGTAAAGTGTACTAGAACTGAACTCTGGTACTTTCCCGACAAATTGTTGCCCTTTTTGCATGTAGAGTGGACTAGAACAGAAGTCTGCTACCTTCACGATCAATTGTTGCCCTTTTTTGACAGTAGAGTGAACTAGAACAAAACTCTGCTTCTTTCACAATGAAATGTTGCAATTCTTGGCCTGCAATGTTGACTAGAACTAGCTGGTTTTTTTCACGATGAATTGCGGTCCTTGTGTGGCTCTAAAGTGGACTAGAACTGAACTTTGGCATTTTCACGATAAATTGTTGAGCTCTTTTGACTGTAGAGTGGACTAGAACTAAACTCTGCTACCTTCACCATGAATTGTTGCCGTTCTTTAATTTTAGAGTTGACTAGGACTTCGTCTGCTTCTTCCATGATGAAATGTTGCAATTCTTGGCCAGCCGCCAGTTGACTAGAACTAGCTGCGCTTTTTTCACGATGAATTGTGGCTCTTCTTTGGCTGTAAAGTGGACTAGAACTGAACTCTGGTACTTTCACGATGAATTGTTGCCCTTTTTTGCCTGTAGAGTGGACTAGAAGTGAAGTCTGCTACCTTCACGATAAATTGTTGCCCTTTTTTGCCTGTAGAGTGGACTAGAAGTGAAGTCTGCTACCTTCACGGAAAATTGTTGCCCTTTCTTGACTGTAGAGTGGACTAGAACAAAACTCTGCTACCTTCACCATGAATTGCTACCCTTCTTTGCCTTTAGTGTTGACTAGAACTTCCACTGCTTCTTTCACCATGAAATGTCGCAATTCTTGGCCAGCATCCAGTTGACTAGAACTAGCTGAGCTTTTGTCACGATGAATTGTGGCCTTTCTTTGGCTGTAAAGTGGACTAGAACTGAACTCTGGTATGTTCACGATGAATTGTTGCCCTTTTTTGCCTGTAGAGTGGACTATAACTGAAGTCTGCTAAATTCACAATGAATTCTTGCCTTTTTTTCACTGAAGTATGAACTAGAACAAAACTCTGCTTCGTTCACGGTGAAATGTTGCAATTCTTGGCCAGCATCCAGTTGACTAGAACTAGCCGCGCTTTTTTCACAATGAATTGTGGTCCTTCTTTGGCTCTAAAGTGGACTAGAACTGAACTCTGGTATTTTCCCAATGAATTGTTGCCCCTTTTCTGCCTGTAGAGCGGACGAGAACTGAAGTCTGCTACCTTCACGATAAATTGTTGAGCTTTTTTGACTGTAGAGTGGACTAGAACTAAACTCTGCTACCTTCACCATGAATTGTTGCCATTCTTTGCTTGTAGAGTTGACTATAACTGAAGTCTGCTACCTTCACGATGAAATGTTGCAATTCTTGGCCAGCATCTAGTTGACTAGAACTAGCTGCGCTTTTTTCACGATGAATTGTGGCTCTTCTTTGGCTGTAAAGTGGACTAGAACTGAACTTTGGTACTTTCACAATGAATTGTTGCCCTTTTTTGCATATAGACTGGACAAGAACAGAAGTCTGCTACTTTGACGTTAAATT
>NW_023605494.1:0-40001 GCF_013339745.2 Dermacentor silvarum
ACGCAACTGTGACGATGGCATGAGAACGGCGGCCTTATCACGATCGAAGGACGACGACCACTTGGTCCCGATAGAACGACGAAGGTAGTATGACGATAACGCCAAGAGGACAATGGCAAGCCGACGGCGGCATGACGAGGCATGGCAGCGAATGCATTATGATGACGACGATTGCATGAAAAAGAACAATGGGGTGACGACGACTGTATTACGAAGCGTCCATGACGATGATGGCGTGACAACAACAATATGACAACCGATGCAAGATGAGGATAATGAGGTGACTGTATAATTATCAAAGACTGTATGACGACGATGGTGTGACGGCATGAAGAGAGTCGGATGACAAAGCTGGCATGACGATGAAGTCACGACCACAACAGCATGACGGTATGATGCATGATAGCGACTGTTTGATGATGACGCAACTGTGACGATGGCATGAGAACGGCGGCCTTATCACGATCGAAGGACGACGACCACTTGGTCCCGATAGAACGACGAAGGTAGTATGACGATAACGCCAAGAGGACAATGGCAAGCCGACGGCGGCATGACGAGGCATGGCAGCGAATGCATTATGATGACGACGATTGCATGAAAAAGAACAATGGGGTGACGACGACTGTATTACGAAGCGTCCATGACGATGATGGCGTGACAACAACAATATGACAACCGATGCAAGATGAGGATAATGAGGTGACTGTATAATTATCAAAGACTGTATGACGACGATGGTGTGACGGCATGAAGAGAGTCGGATGACAAAGCTGGCATGACGATGATGTCACGACCACAACAGCATGACGGTATGATGCATGATAGCGACTGTTTGATGATGACGCAACTGTGACGATGGCATGAGAACGGCGGCCTTATCACGATCGAAGGACGACGACCACTTGGTCCCGATAGAACGACGAAGGTAGTATGACGATGACGCCAAGAGGCCAATGGCAAGGCGACGGCGGCATGACGAGGCATGGCAGCGAATGCATTATGATGCCGACGATTGCATGAAAAACGACAATGGAGTGACGACGACTGTATTACGAAGCGTCCATGACGATGATGGCGTGACAACAATATGACAACCGATGCAAGATGAGGATAATGAGGTGACTGTATAATTATCAAAGACTGTATGACGACGGTGGTGTGACGGCATGAAGAGAGTCGGATGACAAAGCTGGCATGACGATGATGTCACGACCACGACAGCATGACGGTATGATGCATGATAGCGACTGTTTGATGATGACGCAACTATGACGATGGCATGAGAACGGCGGCCTAATCACGATCGAAGGACGACGACCACTTGGTCCCGATAGAACGACGAATGTAGTATGACGATGACGCCAAGAGGCCAATGGCAAGGCGACGGCGGCATGACGAGGCATGGCAGCGAATGCATTATGATGCCGACGATTGCATGAAAAACGACAATGGAGTGACGATGACTGTATTACGAAGCGTCCATGACGATGATGGCGTGACAACAATATGACAACCGATGCAAGATGAGGACAATGAGGTGACTGTATAACAAAGACTGTATGACGACGGTGGTGTGACGGCATGAAGAGAGTCGGATGACAAAGCTGGCATGACGATGATGTCACGACCACGACAGCATGACGGTATGATGCATGATAGCGACTGTTTGATGATGACGCAACTGTGACGATGGCATGAGAACGGCGGCCTTATCACGATCGAAGGACGACGACCACTTGGTCCCGATAGAACGACGAAGGTAGTGTGACGATAACGCCAAGAGGCCAATGGCAAGGCGACGGCGGCATGACGAGGCATGGCAGCGAATGCATTATGATGCCGACGATTGCATGAAAAACGACAATGGAGTGAGGACGACTGTATTACGAAGCGTCCATGACGATGATGGCGTGACAACAATATGACAACCGATGCAAGATGAGGATAATGAGGTGACTGTATAATTATCAAAGACTGTATGACGACGATGGTGTGACGGCATGAAGAGAGTCGGATGACAAAGCTGGCATGACGATGATGTCACGACCACAACAGCATGACGGTATGATGCATGATAGCGACTGTTTGATGATGACGCAACTGTGACGATGGCATGAGAACGGCGGCCTTATCACGATCGAAGGACGACGACCACTTGGTCCCGATAGAACGGCGAAGGTAGTATGACGATGACGCCAAGAGGCCAATGGCAAGGCGACGGCGGCATGACGAGGCATGGCAGCGAATGCATTATGATGCCGACGATTGCATGAAAAACGACAATGGAGTGACGATGACTGTATTACGAAGCGTCCATGACGATGATGGCGTGACAACAATATGACAACCGATGCAAGATGAGGACAATGAGGTGACTGTATAACAAAGACTGTATGACGACGGTGGTGTGACGGCATGAAGAGAGTCGGATGACAAAGCTGGCATGACGATGATGTCACGACCACGACAGCATGACGGTATGATGCATGATAGCGACTGTTTGATGATGACGCAACTGTGACGATGGCATGAGAACGGCGGCCTTATCACGATCGAAGGACGACGACCACTTGGTCCCGATAGAACGACGAAGGTAGTGTGACGATAACGCCAAGAGGCCAATGGCAAGGCGACGGCGGCATGACGAGGCATGGCAGCGAATGCATTATGATGCCGACGATTGCATGAAAAACGACAATGGAGTGAGGACGACTGTATTACGAAGCGTCCATGACGATGATGGCGTGACAACAATATGACAACCGATGCAAGATGAGGATAATGAGGTGACTGTATAATTATCAAAGACTGTATGACGACGATGGTGTGACGGCATGAAGAGAGTCGGATGACAAAGCTGGCATGACGATGATGTCACGACCACAACAGCATGACGGTATGATGCATGATAGCGACTGTTTGATGATGACGCAACTGTGACGATGGCATGAGAACGGCGGCCTTATCACGATCGAAGGACGACGACCACTTGGTCCCGATAGAACGGCGAAGGTAGTATGACGATGACGCCAAGAGGCCAATGGCAAGGCGACGGCGGCATGACGAGGCATGGCAGCGAATGCATTATGATGCCGACGATTGCATGAAAAACGACAATGGGGTGATGACGACTGTATTATGAAGCGTCCATGACGATGATGGCGTGACAACAATATGACAACCGATGCAAGATGAGGATAATGAGGTGACTGTATAATTATCAAAGACTGTATGACGACGATGGTGTGACGGCATGAAGAGAGTCGGATGACAAAGCTGGCATGACGATGATGTCACGACCACAACAGCATGACGGTATGATGCATGATAGCGACTGTTTGATGATGACGCAACTGTGACGATGGCATGAGAACGGCGGCCTTATCACGATCGAAGGACGACGACCACTTGGTCCCGATAGAACGACGAAGGTAGTATGACGATGACGCCAAGAGGCCAATGGCAAGGCGACGGCGGCATGACGAGGCATGGCAGCGAATGCATTATGATGCCGACGATTGCATGAAAAACGACAATGGAGTGACGACGACTGTATTACGAAGCGTCCATGACGATGATGGCGTGACAACAATATGACAACCGATGCAAGATGAGGATAATGAGGTGACTGTATAATTATCAAAGACTGTATGACGACGATGGTGTGACGGCATGAAGAGAGTCGGATGACAAAGCTGGCATGACGATGATGTCACGACCACAACAGCATGACGGTATGATGCATGATAGCGACTGTTTGATGATGACGCAACTGTGACGATGGCATGAGAACGGCGGCCTTATCACGATCGAAGGACGACGACCACTTGGTCCCGATAGAACGACGAAGGTAGTATGACGATAACGCCAAGAGGCCAATGGCAAGCCGACGGCGGCATGACGAGGCATGACAGCGAATGCATGATGATGACGACGATTGCATGAAAAACGACAATGGAGTGACGACGACTGTATTACGAAGCGTCCATGACGATGATGGCGTGACAACAATATGACAACCGATGCAAGATGAGGATAATGAGGTGACTGTATAATTATCAAAGACTGTATGACGACGGTGGTGTGACGGCATGAAGAGAGTCGGATGACAAAGCTGGCATGACGATGATGTCACGACCACGACAGCATGACGGTATGATGCATGATAGCGACTGTTTGATGATGACGCAACTGTGACGATGGCATGAGAACGGCGGCCTAATCACGATCGAAGGACGACGACCACTTGGTCCCGATAGAACGACGAAGGTAGTATGACGATGATGCCAAGAGGACAATGACAAGGCGACGGCGGCATGACGAGGCATGACAGCGAATGCATGATGATGACGACGATTGCATGAAAAAGAACAATGGGGTGACGACGACTGTATTACGAAGCGTCCATGACGATGATGGCGTGACAACAACAATATGACAACCGATGCAAGATGAGGACAATGAGGTGACTGTATAACAAAGACTGTATGACGACGGTGGTGTGACGGCATGAAGAGAGTCGGATGACAAAGCTGGCATGACGATGATGTCACGACCACGACAGCATGACGGTATGATGCATGATAGCGACTGTTTGATGATGACGCAACTGTGACGATGGCATGAGAACGGCGGCCTAATCACGATCGAAGGACGACGACCACTTGGTCCCGATAGAACGACGAAGGTAGTATGACGATGATGCCAAGAGGACAATGACAAGGCGACGGCGGCATGACGAGGCATGACAGCGAATGCATGATGATGACGACGATTGCATGAAAAAGAACAATGGGGTGACGACGACTGTATTACGAAGCGTCCATGACGATGATGGCGTGACAACAACAATATGACAACCGATGCAAGATGAGGACAATGAGGTGACTGTATAACAAAGACTGTATGACGACGGTCGTGTGACGGCATGAAGAGGTGGATGACCAAGCTGGATTCTTGCAGCCTCGGGCCCAGAATCTGAGCCGCCAGCACCGGTGTTCGTCCGTTGGTAAAGTTGCGGCAGCCCTGTTGCGAGTCGGTAACGACATGAACTTCCCTGCCCACCCTGTCATGTTGCTTTATTACTAGTGCCGCGGCTATGGTCTCAGCCGCAGCTGGGGTCTCTGCCCTGACGGAGGCCGCGAGGGTTAAGGAGTTGTCTCTCCCGTTCACGGCAGCTACTGCGAAGAGGCCCCCTGCAGGGTACGCTGCCACGTCCACGTACGTTACGTACGGGTCACCCATGAATTTTCGGCGCTGTCTGTCGACCCGCGCCTTGCGTCGTCCTTCGTGGAGTTCATGACTCATGTGCTTTGGTATGGGGTTCACCGTGATCTTGCTTCTGACCTCGGGCGGGAGTGATCGTTGCCCATAGAGGGTACGAAGCTCCGTTGCCGTGCCGGTCCGGCGGAGGATGGCTCTGCCCGTCACCGTATTCTGTAGTCTGGCTTTTTGCGAAGCCATGCCGCTTCCGACAGCTCAGCGAAGGTGTTGTGGATCCCGAGAGCCGCTAACTTCTCGTTTGAGGTGGTAACAGGGAGACCCAGGGCCGTTTTGTACGCGCCTCTGATAATGGCAACGACTTGCTCTTGGTCGCGTTTGTTTAGCGAGTCGTAGTGATACGGCATGCTAAACGTTACTCTGATGATCACCAGAGCCTGGACAAGGTGGAGCGTGTCCTCTTCTCGCATGCCCTTGCGGCTTCTGGTTATTCGTTTGATAATCCGCGAGATCTAGTTGGTGGTGGACCTTAGGGTTTGGATGGTGTGGGTGGCTTTCAAGTTGCTCTGGATCCAAAAACCCAGTATCCTATTCTTTTTGCTTTCCGTGATCTTGTGGTCATCTAGATAGAGTTCGATAGGCCCGGGTGACTTGTAGATTCCTCCTTCATGCACCCGGATCACCTCGGACTTCTCGGGCGCGCAACGCATCCTGCTCGCTGCCGCAAATCTCTCCACGGCCGTTGTTCCAATCTACTATGGTTCTAGGAAAAAAGCAATACTTAAAGCATGTAACACGTGTCATAAATGGAGTTACAACTAGTGAGTGTCTACGTCTGGTAGCGTAACCTGTTGTACAGGTGAGAATGTGGCACATGTCGATGTTTTAGTGACCATTTGTTAGTTGAAAAATAACGTTTAAAGACACACACGATTTCTGTCACTTATATAATGCAAGTCACTCCGAGATAAAAGGTTAGTAATGTAACGCTCGTGAAAGAGAAGGAAGAAGCACATAGGGGGAGATCAACAGAAGAGAAGAGGTAAGTGGCGGCTAGATTAATGATGTTTGATTAAACAGGATGTTACATTTTGGCGCAATCGCAGTTTTGAACCATGTGGGTGTCATTCACCATCGCCCCACATGAACATGGTCATCTACTGGTGAGGAAATATCAGGAAGATGGAGACAATGCCGTCGAGTTACCTGAAAAGGTCAGCACACTGGACTTCTTGGCCTTCTTAGCCGATAGAGCCAATTCATCGCTTGAGAATCTCGAATCCATTGGCTCAGTCAGAGTGCATATGCGTGTGACTGACTTCCAACGCTGGATTGACAGTTCGAGTAGACCAACGGTAGTTAAAAGCGAAACTCAAGCTGCCGACCATCTCATCAAATCAGGAACAAAAATCAGGAACAGCAAGCGCAGCGACAGCGAGAGCTTCTGACCATATTGTCAGCAACACGCCTATCAACAAAGCAGGCGGTGAAAGCACTTATCAAGCCAGAACCTTTTGATGGTACATCGTTAAGCCCGTCAACATGGCTTCACCTTTATGAATATGCATGTTCGCAGAACAATTGGACAACGGACTGTAACCGCATCTATAATATGCGTCATTTCCTTTTGGGAAATGCGAAGAAGTGGTTCGACTTGCGCGTACCCATCAACACAGACGTACCATGGGTTGAATGGCGAGCTAGCTTTCTGCGAGATTTCGCGTTGAATCCAATAGAATGCTGGAGAAAGGCCATTGCATACAAGCAGCGAGAAGGATCGGTTATCCACTACTTTTACGAGAAACGTTTGCTTCTGCAACGCGCTGACCCCGACCTGCGGGAATCATCAATCGTGCCACTGGTTATTCTGGGCTTAACTAAGGATTATCAGCGTCTAATCATGATGAGACAACCTGCCACATTGAATGAACTCCTACAGTCACTGAAAGACGTTCGCGACGACCTTTTACTAACCAATAACCAAGACAGCAACATCAGTAGCCGAAGCTGTACCATTGGATCCCCGGAAGACCAGGCGTTCTATGGCCAAAGCACTATAGTGAATTGTGCTGAAATTGACTCAGCCAAAGAGAGGACTCCATACCCGAAACAAGTAAAAGAACTGGTAAGCCAGGATTTTTCCTTCTCTTTGGAGACACCGAAAGGGTCTACTTGGCGAAGTCTGTGGCAGGGCTACTGTACGCCCAGATGAGCGTCAATGGAAACATGATTGAAGTAATTATTGACACAGGAGCATCAGTTAGTATAGTTAATTCGCTACTGATTCCGCAAGATCAAATATTCAGTGGAAAGGTTGTCAAAGTACACAGTTACGATGGAAGTTCTCGAGTGCTAGACAAATGGGCACGCGTGTGTGTGGAGTTTAAAACAAGCAAAACAACTGTAGAAACACTGCTTGTTCATGACGCCGCATTTAATTTTATACTGACACGCCATGACATGAATAAATTGAAGATAAGCATCTCATGGCGCGATGAAGTCGTTGTTGACATTCCGGTTGAGACATCCCAGTTGAATGTGTGTGCAGACTCTGAAGCACGTTTCAAATTGGTCAGAGAAAGTTCGGATGTACCGACACAGTTCCCGGATCTGATATGCATCGGAGTTTACCCTCCTGCAGCAAAAGTAACTGAAGTTCCATCCAACCTCGGCGACACGGCACCTGTTAAAAGAAAGCCCTATGGGATGTCCTATGAAAAAAAAGAAATGGATAAAAGAAGAGTTACAAGCCTTGCTAGATGCTGAAATTATTCGACCATCAACATCTACCTTTGCATCTCCGATTACAATTGTGCCCAAGGATGATGGCACTTTCAGGATGTGCACTGATTACAGACCTGTAAACCGTCAGACTGATTTATTCCCATACCCGATGTCAAGGATCGACGATATTATTGAGGAGACAGGCGGATGTACATGGTTTTCTCACATCGACCTTTGTAAAGGATATTGGCAGATTCCGCTGCAAGAAGACTACAAACAATTCATGGCATTTGTTACTCCTTTCAATATTTTTAATACAACCGACTGCCTTTCGGTTGGAAAAATTGTGGTGCATTGTTTCAGAAGATCATGAACAGCGTGCTTAGCCAATTTACCGGAATTTTCTGCAACGTGTATGCGGATGACATCATCATTTATTCGAAGACTCGTGATGACCACGGCTCGCATCTATCCCGGGTACTAGTAGCACTTAGAAAAGCTGGGCGTAAGACTTGAAGAAGAGCGAATTCTTTAAGGACACCGTTGTCTTCCTAGGGAGAATATTTGACGGACAAACAAAAAGCACGAAAGAAGAGTCCGTCAAGCGCATCTCCCAGCTGACAAAACAGTACGATTTGCACTCTCTTCGAGGGTTCCTGGGTCTCGCTGGACATTTTAGGGCTTTTATAGAAGACTACGCCTTAAAGACCAAATGCCTGACGTTGCTGACACAAAAAGATACCCCATTTGTGCGGACTAATGAGTGCGAAGAGAAATATCAGCAGCTTGTAAAAATTATATCACCTGACCCCATGCTGACAATACCTGATTTCTCGAAGCAGTTCGAGCTAAACACCGACGCTTCCCATTATGGTACTGGCACTGTACTATACCAGCGGGATGAGAGTGAACATCGGAAGCGAAAGCTCAAAGTGATCGGCTATTATTCATACACATTCAGCAAGGCAGAAGTTAACTACCCAACTACGGAAAAAGAAGCAATGGCAGTCGTAATGGCCTTTCGTTATTTCAGGACGTACCTCGAAGGCAAACACTTCAGCCTATTCACCGACAACCAAGCACTGACATACATTTTTAATCTCTCGCAACCTAAAGGAAGATTGGCCAGGTGGGTGAGCGAAATACAACAGTTTGCCTTCGATGTCGCTCACAAGCCAGGAGAAAAATTACCAGATGCTGATGCCTTGTCAAGCCTGCCAATTAGGAACCAAGATGACGACAAGTATATCACCCTTATGCTGTGGGATGGCACGGAAGAGATGACTCTCAAAAATGGTAGGCTACACGTGCCTACAACGAGTGTAGGAAAACTCTTAAGCCTTATCATGATTCGCTGGAATCCGGTGGCCATGACGGTTTTTTTAAGCACCTACTTGAAGATTAAACAAAGATTTTACTGGAAGCCGATGAAACAAGATATTTCAGAATATGTAAAGACGTGCCATCAATGCCAGCTCTGCAAAGTGAAGTTCACGCCCCATGGAAGGGCAATGATTATCCAAAAACATTCAGAAAAGTCATTCGAGACTATACACCTTGACTTCGAGGAGCTCAGAAAAAAGGGGGAGGGAGTACGAACTACGCAAGCTTTTCTACTGGCCATTGATGAGTGCAAACGCATGGTGGCATGCAAGCTCGGAAAAGTAGATTCCAAGAGCGTTATCTCACTGCTTAATCGAGACATGTTCAAACACGCCAAAGTAATCATCACTGACAATGGTCCAGCTTTTAGAAGTGATCGCTGGAAACGAATTGGGCTGACGAGAGGAACACAGAGCTTCGTTTCGCTGCACCATACCATCCAGAAGGAAATGGACTCGCCGAGAGAGCGATACGTGACGTCAAACAGTTCATCGCGCTCTACCCGGGATTTCCAGGCGGTTGGAAATGTGCCCTTGAAGCTGCTGTGAACCACCACAATCACTCACACATGGCTGGCTTGGGGTGTACACCGTACTTCGCGTACCATGGCAAATCGGAATGGCTTCCCGCAGACCACCTGTTGGGGATGACGAATCTTTTGGTGCTGCAAGAACGAAAGAACTCTGAAGATCAACGTGCTCTATACAAGACCGCAAGGAAAAGAAATTACGACCACCGACATTCAGTCCAATCTCCGGACATACACGTGGGAGATTACGTGCTTGTTCGGAGGGGTCTGCAAGGATCAAAGACTCCTTTTACAGGACCATACAAGGTTGTGAAGACCGCCCACCAGCAAGGCATTTTAAAGACTCTGTGCTACAGTGGACCACAAGGTGTTATTGAAACATTATCTGTGAACAACGTGGTACCATATCTGCCCAAGAGGGTTGATGACAGAGGGGAGGCCCGTGTAACGCTCGTGAAAGAGAAGGAAGAAGCACACAGGGGAGATCAAGAGAAGGGAAGAGGCAGAAGTGGCGGCTAGAATAATGATGTTTGATTAAACGGAATGTTACAAGCAGTACAAGTACGCCTACGCATATTGTAGATGAATCAAACTGCTTTTTTTGTAAGCTTTCTAGCTTTCCACTATTGCTTTTAGAGAACGGGTCCCATATAAGTACAGCATATTCTAAAACGGGGCGTACGAGTGTTTTGTATGCCAATAGACGTACAGTTTGTGTGGAGAACTTTAATATGCGTCTTAGAAAAAAAAACAACTTGCGGCGGCAGTTTGCTATTATTGAGTCAAGGTGCTTTGACCAGGAAAGATACTTTGTTATGTACAAGTCAAGGCATTTATATTGCGTTACCTCTGACAAAAAAAAGCGTTTTCTGTGCCGTAGCGATATAGTAGTGGCTTCTATTTTAAAGTTATCCGCATATTGTCACGTAGTAGTGACGCTGAAGTTAACAGTCGTAAAACTGTGTATGACGAAACTAATTCCTTATTGGGCGAACCTGTGCCCACAAAAGCAAGCTCCACTCGAAGCACAACGAAAACGGCGAACACAGTCGGCGGTCGTCGAAATCTGATCAGCGGCGAAACGCGTCGGCTTTTATACCTGAGTCATCGAAGGTTCCAGATTAATCCCTGATGCCCGCGGGTCTTCCCGAAAGTTCTAGACAATTCGCGTCGGTCATACAATCAGATAACATAAGCGTCGGTGAAAACAGGCAACGGAAAGAAGCATCGATAAGGTTCTAGAAACTTCCAATACAGGCGCGTCCTGCGCCGAGCGATAACGTTTAACATTTGTTAGCCGGTGGAAAGCGGCCACCAGTGAAAGATAAACATGTATACGTGTCAATACCCTCCCCTTAAAAAGCATCGTCCCGATGCTAAACACGAAAGCGAAAACAAAACCACTGGTACAGAAATGGACAAAAACAACAAAGCAACAAAGGACCTACGTTCGTCAGCGGGCGTAGAAAGGCTTAAGACGTACCACGTGGATGACTACAGGTCGTGCGTGGCGCCGCTGTGATTGCGAAATACAGTCTGGCACGACCTCATAGTCCAGTGCGCCAATACGTCGGATGATCTTATATGGTCCGAAATAGCGGCGTAAGAGTTTCTCGCTAAGTCCTCGTCGGCGTATCGGAGTCCAGACCCAAACACGGTCTCCGGGCTGGTACTCGACGTAGCGTCGTCGAAGATTGTGGTGTCGGCTGTCAGTTCTCTGCTGGTTCTTGATGCGCAGGCGGGCGAGCTGTCGACCTTCTTCGGCACGCTGCAAATAGGTGGCAACGTCGAGATTTTCTTCGTCGGAGACATCCGGTAGCATGGTGTCAAGCGTCGTTGCCGGTTTCCTTCCGTAGACCAGGTTGAACGGCGCCATGTGCGTCATTTCTTGCATGGCCGTGTTGTATGCGAAGGTCACGTACGGAAGGATGGCATCCCAGGTCTTGTGTTCGACGTCGACGTACATTGCCAACATGTCGGCGATGGTCTTATTCAGGCGCTCGATGAGGCCATTCGTCTGCGGGTGGTAGGCGGTGGTCCGGCGATGGCTTGTCTGGCTGTAGCGCAAGATGGCTTGAGTTAGTTCAGCCGTGAAGGCCGTACCTCTGTCGGTGATGAGGACTTCTGGGGCACCGTGACGCAGGAGGATGTTCTCAATGATGAATCGGGCTACCTCGGCAGCACTGCCTTTGGGCAAGGCTTTTGTTTCGGCGTAGCGGGTGAGGTAGCCCGTAGCTACGACGATCCATTTATTCCCGGACGTCGACGTCGGAAAAGGCCCCAGTAAGTCCATCCCGATCTGCTGGAACGGTCGGCGAGGTGGCTCGATCGGCTGTAGAAGTCCGGCTGGCCTTGTCGGCGGTGTTTTGCGTCGCTGACAGTCTCGGCATGTCCTTACGTAAAGGGCGACGTCGGCAGAGAGGCGATGCCAGTAGTATTTTTCTTGTATCCTCGCGAGCGTGCGGGAAAAACCGAGGTGTCCAGCCGTTGGGTCGTCATGGAGAGCTTGCAGAACCTCTGGACGCAATGCTGAGGGTACCACGCGGAGGTAGTTGGCTCGAAGAGGCGAGAAGTTCTTCTTTAGGAGAATGTCGTTTTGCAAGAAAAACGACGCCAATCCTCTCCTGAACACCTTCGGCACAATGACGGACTTGCCTTCCAGGTAGTCTACAAGGCTCCTTAGTTCCGGGTCGGCTCGCTGTTTTTCGGCGAATTCGTCGGCACTGATGGGTCCCAAGAAAGTCGTCATTCTGGTCGTCCTGTGGCGGCGGTTCGACGGGGGCGCGAGACAAGCAGTCGGCGTCAGAGTGCTTTCGCCCGGACTTGTAAACGACGGTGATGTCGCATGCTTGAAGTCTCAGACTGTATCGTGCGAGGCGACCAGAAGGATCCTTCAAGTTAGCTAGCCAACACAAGCCGTGGTGGTCGCTCACAACTTTAACGGGCCTGCCATAGAGGTAGGGTCGAAACTTTGATGTAGCCCAGATGATGGCGAGGCACTCCTTTTCTGTTGTGGAATAATTTGCTTCCGCCTTCGATAGCGACCGGCTAGCGTAACTTACAACCCTTTCTAGTCCGTGAGTCCTCTGCACAAGCACGGCTCCGAGTCCTATGCTGCTTGCGTCGGTGTGGACTTCGGTATCGGCGTTTTCGTCGAAATGCGCAAGTATTGGCGGCGATTGCAAGCGTCGCTTCAGTTCTTCGAATGCTTCGACTTGCGGCGTCTCCCACTTGAACTCGACGTCGGAATTCGTGAGATACGTTAGTGAATCAGCGATCCGCGAAAAATCCTTGAAGCGCCTGTAATAGGCGCACAGTCCAAGAAATCTACGCACTACCTTCTTGTCAGCGGGCGGAGGAAAGTTGGAGATGGCCGCAGTTTTCTGAGCGTCGGGGCGCACTCCAGACTTGTTGGTGACGTGGCCCAAAAACAAGAGGTCCTCATATGCGAAGCGGCACTTTTCTGGCTTTAACGTGAGTCCAGAGGTTTTGATTGCTTGAAGAACTGTTTCAAGGCGCCGCAGGTGTTCTTCGAAGCTTGAGGCAAACACAACGACGTCGTCCAAATAGACGAGGCAAGTCTGCCACTTCAAGCCTGCCAGTACTGTATCCATGACGCGTTGGAAAGTCGCAGGTGCCGAGCAAAGACCAAACGGCATGACCTTGAACTCGAACAGTCCGTCTGGTGTTATAAAGGCAGTCTTCTCCCGGTCCATCTTGTCGACATCGATTTGCCAGTAGCCGGTTTTGAGGTCCATCGACTAAAAATACTTTGCGTTGTAGAGTCGATCCAAGGCGTCGTCAATCCGTGGGAGGGGCTATACGTCCTTCTTCGTGATATTGTTGAGGCGACGATAATCGACGCAGAAACGTAGGGTTCCATCCTTCTTCTTCACTAACACCACGAGGGACGCCCACGGACTCTTGGACGGCTGGATGATGTCGTCGCGTAGCATTTCGTCGACTTGCTGCCTTATGGCCTCGCGTTCGCGCGCCGAAACTCGGTACGGGCTCTGACGCAGTGGGCGGACATTTTCGTCGGTTATGATGCGGTGCTTTGCGACAGGGGTTTGTCGAACTTTTGACGACGACGAGAAGCAGTCCTTGTATTGCAGGAGCAGAGCTTTTAGTTGTTCTATCTTATGCCTGGGAAGGTTCTGATTGACGTCGAAAGTTGGTTCAGGTATTATAGTCGTCGTTGCAGGTGCACTGGAATCCGTGAAGGCGAAAGCACTGCTGGCTTGTACTATTTCGTTGATGTAGGCGACCGTGGTGCCTTTGTTAATGTGCTTGTATTCGGGGCTGAAGTTCGTGAGCATCACCGTTGCTTTCCCTGCACGTAGCTCAGCTATGCCTCTAGCGACGCAAATTTCACGGTCAAGCAGTAAGTGATGATTGCCCTCAATGACGCCCTCCATGTCTGCAGGCACTTCGGTACCGACGGAAATCATTACGCTGGAGCGAGGCGGAATGGTGACTTGTTCTTCAAGCACATTCAAGGCATGGTAACTTATGCTTGTAGCCGGTGGTATCGCGTTGTGCGTTGAAAGCGCTATCGACTTGGACCTTAAGTCGATGACTGCACCGTGTTGATTTATAAAGTCCATGCCTAGGATGACATCCCTGGAGCAATGCTGAAGGATTACGAAGTTCGCCGGGTAATTAGTGCGGTTGTTTACCGTGACTCGCGCTGTGCAGATTCCAGTCAGCGTTATTAGGTGGCCTCCCGCTGTCCGGATATCGGGTCCTTGCCAGGCTGTTTTCACCTTCTTCAACTTGGCGGCGAACGCGCCACTGAAGACGGAATAGTCGGCGCCAGAGTCGACGAGAGCGGTGACGTTATGACCATCGATGAGCACGTCTAGATCGGTAGACCGGCGTCTGGCGTTGCAGTTAATTCGTGGCGTCGGATCACGGCCGCGTCGGCTTGCTCTGCTGCTGCGACGTCGCGTCGGAAGGTCTTCTTTCTGCGGCGAAGTGCTGTCAAGGCTGTTGCTAGGCGGCATCCTGATATCTCGTCGTGATGATTTGCGAATCGTCGGCGGCGGCGGAGGATCTTCGGCATTGCGTCGTACAGCAACCGCACCTCCATCGGTTGCTGCCTTTAGTTTCCCAGGTAAGGGCTCGGAGATCGGCCCCGGGTGGGACCGGTGTACTGACGGCGATGCGGCAAGATGTAGCGGCCCGGTGACGGCGAGCGTGAGGGTCGTCGTGGTTGCCACTTGGCTCCGGCGAGGTAGTCGGCGATGTCACGTGGGCGCTCGCCAAGCTGTGGACGCGGCGCGTTGACGGCGAACCCTCGTAGGCCCATCTCGCGGTATGGGCATCGGCGGTAGACATGGCCGGCTTCCCCGCAGTGATAGCAGAGCGGGCGGTGGTCGGGGGCGCGCCAAATGTCTGTCTTCCTTTGGTAGCTGCGCTGGGCCATGGGCGGACGTGCTGGCGGTGGCGGCGGTGGACGACGGAACTGCGGCGTTGCGGGGCCCTGGCGCGAGCGCGGAGGGGGGCCTTGACGACGGGCAACGGCGGCGTAAGTCAGCGTTTCCGGCTGGGGTTGCGGCGATTGCGGCTGCACATCGGGAACTCCAAGTGAGCGCTGAACTTCTTCTTTGATGACGTCGGCGATAGATGCCACAAGAGCCTGCAACCTGGGAAAGAGCTTCTGAAGCTCCTCGCGAATGACTGCTCTGATGGTCTCGCGCAGGTCGTCGGCGCCTAGCGCTTGAGCATCGGCGTAGTTGGTCAGGGCACGGCGGTTGTATTGCCTGGCGCGCATTTCAAGCGTCTTCTCGATCATTGTGGCCTCGGAAAGAAATTCGGCGACAGTCTTGGGCGGGTTGCGCCCAAGACTGTCGGCAGCAAGCCAGTGGGCTTGGCAGCAGCACCTCAGGCACAATGCTAAAGAACCCATTTTGCTTCATTGCGCAGGTTTTGACCCTCTTGCTGCCCGCACAACCGTTTTATCTCGGTGAGGGATTCTGCCGATCTCCTCCTTACGAAGCAAACGACGTTGGCTACGAGCATCCTGCACGAGCTGATCTTTGCTTGATCAACGACCTCATCGTGACTTCCGTCAGCGTGTCTGCGTCTGCGCCATCAACAGCAACGTCACATCACGGGGACACCATGGCCTATATAAGAAGCTTCCCATCGCCGCTTGCAACCAGTGGGCTTGGCAGCAGCACCTCAGGCACAATGCTCAAGAACCCATTTTGCTTCATTGCGCAGGTTTTGACCCTCTTGCTGCCCGCACAACCGTTTTATCTCGGTGAGGGATTCTGCCGATCTCCTCCTTACGAAGCGAATGACGTTGGCTATGAGCATCCTGCACGAGCTGATCTTTGCTTGATCAACGACCTCATCGTGACTTCCGTCAGCGTGTCTGCGTCTGCGCCATCAACAGCAACGTCACACCACGAGGACACCATGGCCTATATAAGAAGCTTCCCATCGCCGCTTGCAACCAGTGGGCTTGGCAGCAGCACCTCAGGCACAATGCTCAAGAACCCATTTTGCTTCATTGCGCAGGTTAGTAACTACTTATCTGCCTACTGCTACCGTAGCGACAACCGCTTTTTGTTGCTGCTGCCCAGCCCACTATGTATAAAGAGTGTTTGTGCATACCTTTTTTCATCCCAAGATGATCTTTTAAAATGCGGTGATATTGAAGTAAACCCAGGCCCAGACATGACTGATAGGGAAATGCTCCAGCAGATCCTTCTGGGTCAAAATTCCCTGACGTCGTCTGTCAGTGACATTCTTGCAAAACAGAGCTCCTTTGAAGAAAAAATAGATAGCTTGACCGAGAGAATTAAAAGTTTAGAAGACGAGGTGTCAACTATCAACACCGTAAAAACAGAAGTAGATCATATGAGGTCAACAATTAATAAACTTGAAGCCACTGTGTCACACCTCTTAAATAAAACCGAAGACTTGGAAAATAGAAGCCGTAGGAATAACTTACTTATTTACGGCATAAAAGAAGAAGAAAGGGAACAGAGGCTGAACTTACGGAGAAAATAACAAAAGACATTCTTAGCGAAAAACTTGGAGTTACGATAAAGAGCATGCAGAGATGCCACCGAATAGGTAGGAGATCAAACAGGAATCGTCCTGTCATCATAAATCTACATGACTACCGAGAGAAGACTTTAATAATGAAGGCATGCCCGAAACTGAAAGGTTCAGAATATTCAGTCAGCGAGGACTACTCGAAAAGAATTCGGGATGTCAGAAAGAAATTATGGCAAAGCGCATCACAGGAAAAGAATAATGGTGATAAAGTTAAGCTGATTTTTGATAAGTTAAGCATTAACGGTGATATGTTTGGATGGGATAATGCAAAAAACAAACGATATAAAATCCCGAAGTACAATAAATGACACCAGAATGAGACCAGTCCGGCATTCAAAATCCTCAACATAAATTGTCGAAGCGTCGTCAATAAAGCTGCAAAACTTGAGGGCATGCTTTTCTCACATGACACAGACGTTGCCATGCTTACGGAGACGTGGTTGAGCAGTGAAATATTTGACAGTGAATTTGTTCCTAAGGGCTATAAGGTCTTTCGGTGTGACCGCGACAGAAGAGGTGGAGGAGTGGCCATTTTGTATAAATCGGCAATACAACTTTTTAGAATGCCCGATGCGCAAGATATCGAAGCTGTCTTTTGCAAAGCATACATAAACAAGGTCCGCTTCATCCTTGGCGTTTTTTATAGGCCTCCAAACTCTTCTGCTGTTGTACTTGAAAACTTGAGGGAATATATGCACTGCCATATAAAATCTGATGACAGAATACTACTTGCAGGGGACTTTAATTTACCAAACATCGATTGGCACACCTTTTCATTGTATTCTGCCCACAGTGTTGATAACACAATCTTTGATATTGTATTCGCGTTTGACTTGCTGCAAATGGTAAATAATTTCACGAGAGTACAAGGAGCCGTAGGCTCAATTCTAGACTTATTTTTTGTAAGTGGTACTATCCGAAATGCGATAACCTGTGAAGTCACAAATGGGATTTCTGATCACAAAGCTGTCCTGTTGAGCTTGTCAAATGTCTACCCTGATCGCCAAAACTGTGTTCACTTGTTTCCCAATTTTTCTCGTGCTGATGATGAATCTATTCTAGATATGCTTGCATTCTACTTCGATTACTTCAGAAACAGCACTTGTAATATAAATGAGTTATGGCTTTCCTTTAGGGAAATTGTCTCTGAATGTATTCACCGTTTTGTTCCCAAAATTGCAAAACCCTCTGTGCACCGTAACCCATGGATTTCTCGTGAGACGTTACGCTTACAGCGAAGGCTTAAAAGGTTAAAAACGAAATCAAGAACAAATGTAACTTTAAAATCTATTGTGGAAGACACTTCTGAACAACTAAAACAGAAAATAATTTGCGACAAAGAAAAATATTACGGAACGATTCTGCCTTCATTTATTAAAACATCTCCCGAGAGATTCTGGCGCCAAATCACACCTAAATCTTCTTCCACCAGTGGTTTCATGATAGACGGCAAATGTGTAAATGATGAGGCTGTCGTTTGTTCTGCTTTTAACAAATTTTTCCAGTCGGTATTTACCAAAGATAATGGTTGCCTTCCCAACTTTTCTACATCGCTTCCTGCTATATCTGATGTTGTTATTTCTGAGAGCGGTGTTTTTAATTTGCTCTTGAACGTTGATACTAAAAAGTCACCAGGACCAGATAATATACCAAATGCGTTTTTAAAGCGTTATGCAGAATGGTGTGCTAAGTACCTGTATGTCATATTCACCAGATCATTACGCGATGGTTCCCTGCCGGATGACTGGAGGACGGCCGAAATCAAACCTTTGCATAAATCCGGGAAAAAAACACACAGAGAATTACCGACCACTATCTCTTACATCTACATCATGCAAAATTTTAGAGCATATAATTCATAAACATATAATAGGTTTCTTAGAAGAGCACAAGGTACTTACAGATGTCCAACATGGTTTCAGACGTAGGTTTTCTACATGTACTCAATTAGTTGAGACTGTGCACGATCTCGCTCAGGCGATTAATGAAGGGAAGCAAACAGATATTGTGTTCATGGATTTTCGAAAAGCATTTGACAAGGTGTCACATAACAAATTAATGCATAAATTAGGGTATTATATAAAAAATGACCAGTTACTTACTTGGATCAGAGCCTACCTTACTAACAGACACCAATTCGTCACCTTAAACAATACTTCTTCTAACAATGCGGAGGTTGCGTCTGGCGTCCCCCAGGGATCTGTTTTGGGACCACTTTTTTTCTATTATTTATTAACGACATTGTAGCAGATCTTTCAGTTTCCGTGAAACTTTATGCAGATGACTATTTTGTATGAAAAGATATCTTCTGTTGATGATCAGGTGCGTCTAAATAATGACCTGGCAAAGGTCGTTGCTTGGTGCGAACAATGGCAAATGTCTATTAATTTTGAAAAAGCTGTTTTGATGAGAGTCACACATAAGAAAAAACCTCTTCAATTTGCATATAGTGTTGACAACATATCTCTATTAGAGGTAACAGAGTACAAATATTTGGGGCTATGGATAACCAATGAGCTTTCCTGGACGAAGCACATAGATACTGTTATTGCAAATTCTTTGCGTAAACTGTTTTTCTTGAGGCGTTCACTAAAATCATCTACGTCTAGTGTTCGTTTATTGGCGTACAATTCCTACATTCGTCCGTTGTTGGAATATGCCGTAATTATTTGGGACCCATTCACTTTAACCAATATTAAAAAACTGGAACGTGTACAGCATAAGGTAGTTAGGTTTGTTTTTAATTCATATGGCCGTGCGTCTGTTAGTGAGCTCGTAAGACGCAGTGGATTACCCCCGGTGACTGTGCGCAACCGTATCTGCCGATTAAAGTTCCTCTTTCAACTTGTAAACGGCCATTATAACATTAACACTTCCAAGTTTTTCACTTACTCATCAGGCTATAACACAAGACGAAGGCACGCTTTATCAATAACTCCCTTGAACGCACGGAATAACGTTTTCAAATATTATTTTTTTCCTAGGACAATAACAGACTGGAATAATCTTAATTCTAAGATTGTTACGCAGAATTCCTTATCAATGTTTGAAAAATGCTTGCAAATATTATGAATTTATGTGAGTTATTTGCTTGTATATTCACTTGTATGTTTTTTTTTGTGTTCTTCACCAGTGTTTGAAAAATGCCTGCATATTTGATGAATTTTGTATGTGTTTACATGCTTCCATATTTCTATGTACACCCACCCTGCTATGATCTGACTTCAGATCGCAGTATCTATAAATAAAATAAATAAATAAAATCCGGTGAATAGTTGCTCTTTAGCACTCCGCATCAAGAACCGAACTTTCTTCAGACATGTCGGGGTCGGCATGGCGGAAGAGGCGAGACATCTCCTCCGTGAAGATCGCGATGCTCTCGTTCGGCAATTGCACTCTGGTTGCTAAGAGAACCTGTGCCCTTTCCTTTCGTACGACACTCGTGAAGGTCCTCACGAAGTTCTCACGAAAAAGATCCCACGTCACCAGGGTGGTCTCTCTGTTCTCAAACCAGGTCCGAGCAACGTCATCCAACGAAAAATAGACATGGCGCAGCTTGTCGTCATCGCTCCATTTGTTGAACGTCGCGGTCCGCTCGTTTGTCTCCAGCCAGGTTTAAGGGTCTTCAGCCGATGATCCACGGAAGGTCGGTGGCTCTCGAGGTTGTTGCAGCAGGATGGGGGACGCTGGGGCTGCCATTGGAGTCGTTGACTTGGCCTTGATCTCTGTGGTCTTCTCGGGAAGAAGTCCGTACCCTGGCGGAAGTCCTTGCTGCCTACGGCTAGCTCGCTGGTCCTTGGCGACGTTGGCGTTGTCCTCCGGTTTCGGGCTTGGATCGCGGCTTTGCGGGGGCGTTCGCTGCATGAACGCACTAGCACCTCCACCAGATGTCACGTAGTAGTGACGCTGAAGTTAACAGTCGTAAAACTGTGTATGACGAAACTAATTCCTTATTGGGCGAACCTGTGCCCACAAAAGCAAGCTCCACTCGAAGCACAACGAAAACGGCGAACACAGTCGGCGGTCGTCGAAATCTGATCAGCGGCGAAACGCGTCGGCTTTTATACCTGAGTCATCGAAGGTTCCAGATTAATCCCTGATGCCCGCGGGTCTTCCCGAAAGTTCTAGACAATTCGCGTCGGTCATACAATCAGATAACATAAGCGTCGGTGAAAACAGGCAACGGAAAGAAGCATCGATAAGGTTCTAGAAACTGGCGATACAGGAGCGTCCTGCGCCGAGCGATAACGTTTAACATTTGTTAGCCGGTGGAAAGCGGCCACAAGTGAAAGATAAACATGTATACGTGTTAATATATTGTTGCGCGAAAACGTATATTTACAAATATTTACAAAACAGGCGAGTAGCACAGGCGTACCAGCAACTAGCCAAGATGGCGAGGAGCAACCTCTACTTCCTCTTCTTCAGTGCCGGTCTAATGCTGACCTCTGCTTCGGTGCCGGTCTTCTTCTTCTGTCTCGCGTCATTACCCCCCGGGCGAAAACACGCGCACCATCCGGGCAGGTCAGAGTGCAGCATCAGCGGACGGGTGATACGGCTTCAGCCGGGCAACATGAACTACGTCAGTCTTGATCGGCGCAGAAGATAACATTGGTTGTGCCGGTGCAATCTCATAAGTCACGTCGGTAATTTGGCGCAGAACGCGATAAGGACCATGGTAGCGTGGTAGAAGCTTCGCGGAGAGACCAACGTGTCGAGTTGGCGACCAGAGGAGCACTAAGGATCCAGGAGCGTAACATACATCCTTGTGACGGCAATCGTAACGGTTATTCTGTGACACCTGCGACATCTGAAGGCGGTCACGCGCGATATGACGCGCAGCGTGCGCCCTTTCGATGGCATCCTGTGCGTACTCCGATGGTTGTTGTGGGGCGGCTGGTAGTACAGTATCCATAGGTAGTGTCGGTTCCCGGCCAAAAAGAAGGTAAAATGGTGAACAACCTGCCGTATCGTGGCATGACGAATTATAGGCAAATGTGACAAAGGGTAATGTAGCATCCCAGTCGCGGTGGTCGGCGGAAACGTACAGGGTCGTCCACTCTTAGTACGAACACGGCGCCGCGTGGCCGCGCTCCGCGGAGCGCCAGCGCACATGGCGCGGCAGCGCATCGAAGCTAAGCGGCGCAAGCGCACAGGGGCTTGGAGGCGGGGCTTCGTTTCGTCTGCTAAAGCGCGCGAGCGAGCCGTGTTTGTGCCGCCTGTTGTCTGCTAGAGCAGACACTTTAGCAGACGCGCACTTTATCAGACGACACGAAGCACCGCCTCCAAGCCCCTGTGCGCCTGCGCCGCTTAGCTTCGATGCGCGGCCGCGCCATGTGCGCTGGCGCTCCGCGGAGCGCGGCCACGCGGCGCCGTGTTCGTACTAAGAGTGGACGACCCTGTACATGGACAGCATGTCGGTTATAGTGCGATTCAGACGTTCTGTGAGGCCATTAGTCTGAGGGTGATAGGCGGTGGTGACTTTGTGTTTCGTGGAACATGAGCCTAGAAGGTCATCGATGACACGCGACAAGAAGTAGGGACCGCGATCGGTGAGCAGTTGACGAGGCGCTCCGTGATGCAGAATAACATCGTGAAGGAGGAAGTCGGCAATATCGGTGGCACAGATGGTTGGAAGTGCGCGCGTATTAGCGTAACGCGTGGCATAGTCTGTCGCGACAGCGACCCATTTGTTCCCTGATGCTGATGTAGGGAAGGGTCCGAGCAAATCGAGGCCGACGCGGAAGAACGGCTCTACTGGGACATCGATAGGCTGAAGAAGGCCGGCGGGAAGCGTCGGTGGTTTCTTGCGTCGTTGGCAAAGTTCGCAGCGGCCAACATACTTCTGTACGGCGCGATAAAGTCCAGGCCAAAAGAAACGACGCCGCACGCGATCATAAGTGCGCGTTACACCAAGATGACCTGCTGTAGGTTCGTCGTGAAGCTGCTGGAGGACAGTAGTACGCATGTGGGAGGGCACCACAAGCAAGTGTTCAGGGCCTTCGGAGTATACACTGTGGCGGTATAAAGTGCCATTATGTAAGGTAAACATCCGGAGTGACTCGTCAGTGGGTCCGGAACTGAGACGGTTGATGATGGAACGTAACGCCGGATCACGCCGCTGTTCGTCGCCGAAATTAATTAACTGAGATATAGAAAGGACACAGGCATCGGTGTCAGGGTTGGTGCTGTCGGGTGGATCCACGGGATAACGGGACAGGCAATCCGCGTCCTGATGTAATTGGCCAGACTTGTGGATGACGGAAAACGAGTACTCTTGTAATCGCAAAGCCCAGCGTCCGAGACGGCCTGTAGGATCTTTCAGCGAGGAAAGCCAGCAGAGCGCATGGTGGTCAGTGACTACCGTGAATGGGCGGCCAAAGAGGTACGGCCGAAATTTGGAGATTGCCCAAACAAGGGCAAGGCATTCACGCTCGGTAATTGAGTAATTGCGTTCTGGGGCAGAGAGCAGGCGGCTGGAGTACGCTATGACGCAGTCACGACCATGCTGGCGCTGGGCAAGGACGGCTCCGATTCCGTATCCACTGGCATCCGTCCGAACTTCCGTAGGAGAAGATGGGTCGAAGTGCGCCAGCAGAGGAGAAGTCGTCAGAAGGCGGATAAGCGCAGAAAATGCCTGAGCTTCGAGATGGCCCCAGACGAAAGGCGTATCTTTCTTGAGAAGGTCGGTGAGCGGACGGGCGATGTCAGCGAAATTTTTGACAAAGCGACGAAAGTAAGAACATAAGCCAATGAAGGAGCGAACGTCTTTGGTTGAGCAAGGTGCAGGGAAATGCTTCACGGCGCGAATTTTTTCTGGGTCAGGTCGGATTCCTACACCATTAACAAGGTGGCCGAGCACTGTTATTTCGCGGCGACCAAAATGACACTTGGATGGGTTAAGCTGGAGACCGGCGCTGCAGGAACACTTGGATGATGGCGGACAGGCGCTGAATATGGCTCTCAGATGTCGTTGAGAAAACAATAACGTCATCTAGGTAACATAAGCAGGTCGACCATTTGAAGCCACGAAGGAGCGAATCCATCATGCGCTCAAATGTGGCTGGCGCATTGCATAGGCCGAAGGGCATAACTTTGAATTGGTATAACCCATCAGGTGTCACAAAAGCGGTCTTCTCGCGGTCCATAGGATCTACGGCAACCTGCCAATAGCCACACCGCAAGTCGATGGACGAAAAATAACTCGCTCCGTGGAGGCAATCGAGGGCATCATCTATACGTGGCAACGGATATACGTCTCTCTTAGTGATCTTGTTCAGGTGTCTGTAATCGACACAGAAACGCCAGGTGCGGTCTTTTTTCTTGACAAGCACAACTGGGGATGCCCATGGGCTAGACGAAGGTTCTATAATGTCTTTTGCAGCCATCTTGTCGACTTCTGTTTGTATAATCGCCCGTTCAGCAGCAGAAACACGATAAGGACGGCGATGAATAGGGTGTGCGTCGCCTGTGTCGATTCGGTGCATGACAGCCGTTGTCTGGCGAAGTGGGCGGTTGTCGAAGTCAAAAACGTCCGTGTACGACGCTAACACACGGCAGAGCTCATCAGCCTGCGCAGGTGAAAGGTCCGCGGCTATCATTTTGTTGAATTCACTGGTAGGCAAGCTGGTGGATCCTGCTGAGCACGTCGGACTCAAAGTCGCCTCAGATGTTAGCGTGGATATTTGACAGTCGCTGAGGGATGCCAACGTTGCGAGCGCAATTCCGGATGGTAGAACACGGGCGGATAAGCCGAAGTTCATCACAGGCAGATAAGCTTCGTTGTTGACAATTTCGACAACCGTGTGGGGTAGGGTCACATTGTGTTCCAAGACAACTTCAGTAATAGGGGATGCAACGTAATCCCCGTCAGCGACAGCAGGAGAGGGCGTCAAAAGAACATAAGTAGTGGATTGGGGCGGTAATCGCACGTACTCTGACGAACACAGTTGCGTACGTTTAGCAGGAAGAGTCTCTGGGACAGAAGGGAGTTCAAGTTGCAGGACACCGGTGCCGCAGTATGCGAGGGCTGAATGTGTCGACAAAAAGTCAATGCCCAAGATCACGTCGTATGGGCACTGCTCAAGCACAAGAAACTGAGCGCTCGTTGTATGGCCAGATATAGTAACGCTGACAGTACACGTTCCAACAACAGTAGGTGTGCTTCCATCGGCAACTCTCACTGTACGTAGCACGGCGGGTGTCAGGACTTTCTTCAGCTTCTCACGAAGACTAGAGCTCATCACCGAGATCTGTGCACCAGTGTCGATAAGGGCCATAACACTAACACCGTCGAGTTGGACTTCGAGCAAATTAGAGCGGGTAGGAACTGTCAGACGAGGATTTCGAGGCCGGGTCAAGAATGCAGCGTCACCTCCGGGCGCTGCACTCGTTAGTTTTCCGATGCGTAGCGTCCAGAGTTGGCAGGCGACGGGAAACGGCGGGCTTGCGGCGAAGGGAATCGGCGGGCTTGCGGTGAGCGAGATCGGCGATCGCGCGGCGATGGTGACCTGCTGTACACGTTGGTGCGAGTGTCGACGTCGGGCGTGTCAGTCGGTGGAGAGCGCGACGATGTTGTACGGGAGTAGCCTTCAGGACGAGGGTTCCGGGTGCTCCAGCCAGTCGGTGACGTCTGACCGCTCCAGCAGTGTCGCGCAATATGCCCAACTCGAGAGCATGCGAAACATATTGGGCGATCATCCGGCGTCCTCCACTCAGCGGGATTGCGGTATCGCGAGTAAAAGGGCTGGTTCCGCGGCGCGACTGGTGGAACTGGTGGTGTGACTTGTGCGACTGGTGGCACGCGAACAGCGCACACAGAGGAGAGTCCCAAATTCGCGACCTCCTGTCGAACCAGCGGCTTAAATCAATGAAACCATAGGCTGGTTGATAGTCGAGACATCGGGCACGAGAGGGGCTGGGGACATTGCTTCTAGTTCCCGTCGAACGATCCGTGTCAAAGTGTTCGAAACCGGCGATTGTGACGTAGGTAGTGGTTCCTCACATGATGACGATGCGGCAGTAGTGGGGAGCCTGGTGAATTGCTGCGCGATACGGCGGGATTTAGCTTGTTCGAATCGCCGACACTCTGTCACAATAGCATCCACGGTGGCGCAGTTCCTGAATACTAAAAGGTTGAATGCGTCATCGGCGATTCCTTTGAGTATGTGTTCAATCTTGTCCGCTTCGGACATGTTACCGTCAACTTTACGGCAAAGCGCTAGAATATCCTGAATATACGAAATGTATGATTCAGTAGATGACTGCGCACGGGAACCAAGTTCTTTTTAGCGGCTAGTTGACGACCCAAGGGCTTGCCGAACAAGTCATTCAGTTTTTCTTTGCAAACGTCCCAGCTGGTCAGATCGTGTTCGTGCGTCTCGTACCAGACGCGCGCGGTTCCTTTCAGGTAAAATATCACATTCGCCAGCATAAGCGTATCGTCCCATCTGTTCTGTTTGCTGACACGCTCATACCATGCAATCCAGTCCTCGACGTCCACGTTATCTGTGCCAGAGAAGGTGCCTGGATCTTGCGGAAGCGATAAGATGACAGATGGCGGGGACGGCTGCTGCACGGTAGGTTCCGGCCCGGTGCGTGCTTCAGTGGCCATCACCGAGGGAACAACGCGGCGACCACTTCGGAGTTCCGTGCTTGGGTGATGGGGATGAACAGGCAGCGTACCCAGCACCTCCACCAGAAAATGTTGCGCGAAAACGTATATTTACAAATATTTACAAAACAGGCGAGTAGTACAGGCGTAGCAGCAGCCAGCCAAGATGGCGAGGAGCAACCTCTACTTCCTCTTCTTCAGTGCGCGTCTAATGCTGACCTCTGCTTCGGATACAACTTCGGATACAACTTCGGATACTCTGCTTCGGATACCTCTACCTGCGGATACAACTTTTCTGGAAATCGGGTCATCAGGAAGAATTCTACAGCCGATTTTCTGGATCGAGCGGAACAGCAGGAGTGCCATCGGCGAGCGGTGGCGGCCACGTTAGCAGGTGAGGCCGCGCGCCACGAGTAGCTTGAAAGCCCGCACCAGCTGCGCTCGAAGAGCCAGCTCCCACGACAGAGCAGCAAAACAACGCAAGGCACATCATGAGCATGGAGGTGGTGGTAGAAGGCGAAATCATTTCACCTGAAGATTTTAAGGCTGATGCTGGATGGATGGAAAGCCACCGTCAAAGAAGAGCCAAGATTCTGGAGGACCTCAACGTCGAGGCTAGAAAAGACAACAAGAACAGGAACTAGGACGCAGAACAGAGGGAAGCCGCACGCGGTCGGCCACGCCATCGCAAGCAACCACAAGCACCGCGGCTGCCAGAATTACCAAAAGACGACATCAAAATTATTTTACGACCCAAGGAAGGACTGAACGTCTCCAAAACAAGTCACGTATCTCTAAGGGACAGCATTCTGAACGCAGCCGGGATCCACGTCAACAACGCCATCATAGACACGCTACGCACCAACAACTTCAAGAACATAATAATTATCAGCACGCCAGACATGGCACGCGCTAAAAGATACAACGGCATAAAAGCAATCGTCATCCAAGGAAAGAGGTACGAAATAATGGCATACGCAACGTCACCTGAAGACACTGCGAAAGGAGTGATACATAACATCCCAGAAGCAGAAAGCGAAGAAGACATCACCAAGAGCCTGGTAAATATACGGAACCCGACAATATTGCAAGCACGAAGAATGGGCAAGACCACATCCGTAGTAATAGTCTTCAAAGATGAAGAAGTCCCGTACTTCGTCTATTACAGGGGTACCGAATACAGGTGCTACCTGCACAAAAAGAAAAACGAGAATGTGGCAGACTAGGTCACAGATCTGACGTCTGCCCGGCGCCGGAAAACAAAATATGCACGGACTGCGGATACAAGAATCCGCCGAGAGCCATAGCTGTGACCCCAAGTGCGCCCTAAGTAGTAAGGACCACCGTACAGGAGACAAGGGATGCAGCCAGCGCTACCAGGTCCCATTTCTCTTGAAGAAACGGCAACTCGAGAAGAAGAAAGCACAAGAACGCCTCGCCGAGGGAAAATTCAACAATCCAGGCATATTAAAGACAGTAAGGGAACGATCGGAATCCTTCCCCCGCCTACCCATTTCGGACAGCGCGCAAAAAGCACAAAACGACAGCAACAAGAAAACGACCTCCGACCTCAAAGGGCCGAGCTGCGACGGAACCCCTGCCAGCACACGGGCGTCGAGATCAACGTGGAGACAGCAGTCCAGGTCCAGATCCGGGTCAAGATCCGGGTCAAGATCCAGGTCAAGATCCAGGTCAAGATCCAGGTCCAAGTCCCAATCAAGGAACGGGACAACCGAGGCGCCTCATGGAGAAGACCAACCAAATAAGGTGAGCTGGGCAAACACAGTCTCCCAGAGCTCCACACAGCATACGCAAAACGATGCACTAGCCGAGGTACAAGCAGAATTGGGCAAACTTAAAAAGCTTTTACATCTTTCGTTAGAAGAAAACAAATTACTTAAGGAAGAGATCACCAAGCTTAGAAACAAGAAGCAGATAGATGACAACAATAAGATGGATACCACACAGATTCAAGAAAGTCAAGAGAAGAGGCCTGTAGCTAACGCTAACCAAGATTCCGCATCCCCTCCCATGAAAAGGAGGGCTACTGCCGAAATAACACAGAAAGAACAAGTCTGCCTAGCCGCCACAACCACAGTACATAGACTAAAAGTTTATTAATGAAAACTTACAATTGCTTTGTGAGGAGACGGATCGCAAACTAGAAATTCTTAGTAGCTCCATTAGTGAAGGGATAAATGCAAGCATAGAAAGAATGATGGCCAAATACATGGGAAATATTAATGCCAGACTTGCTGTATTAGAAAATGCTACGCATACGGAAGGCATGGGGGGACAAGTCGGTCCCATTAAGACCCAAAAACCGTACTCTAGGCCAACCGCAGCTGACGTAAACAGGGCTACAAAGGATAGCCAATAACGTCACCATGGCTACTAATAACACTTATACAATATGGCAATGGAACTGTCACGGGTTTCGTAGGAAACGAGGAAACCTGCAACAGTTTGTAGATAATAAAGTTATGGGGCCAGTGCCTGACGCAATCTGCCTGCAAGAAACCGGATGCACTGCCAAATTATCGGGATATCAAACATTCTGTCAAGGAGACCTGGCCAATATGGATGGAAGTCACAACAAGCCTGTGGTTGCGACACTGGTCCGACGCAATCTGCCGGTCATCCGGCATGATATAGGCACAGAATACATCGACCACGTTTTCGTTGAAATTATATCGGCAAAAACAGAAACAAGAACAGTCTCTTCGTACTAAACGTATACAGCAATCCTAAGAAAAAACATAGCTTCGCGAATCTTTTCCGGAAGGCGCTAGATATAGCAAAAAAGCACACTTTAATAATAACAGGAGATTTCAATGCGCGCCACCCCGCCTGGGGCTACAAGTTGGAAACGGTCAAGGGAAGACGTCTATGGCAGGACGTTCAGCGAGAGGGCCTTACTCTGATTACCGACACAGCACATCCCACCAGGCTGGGGAACAGCGTGTGTACGGACACAACGCCAGATTTGACATTTGTAAAAAATGCTAAAGCTGATGCGGGATGGCTAAATCTACAGGAAAACCTAGGAAGTGACCACTACATAGTGGCCACCACACTAGTTGCAGGAACAACCAAGCCCAGAGAAGGCAACCAAATTAGAATCACCGAATGGCATGAATTCAGGAAAATAAGAACGGCTGAACGCGAATCCGAAGAAAACAGCAGCAACCCAAAGGACATTGAAGACATTGAATCCTGGGTTGAACAGCTGCACAAATGTGTCGACCAGGCAACTAAGACCATACCAGAGGAAGCAGAGATAAAGCAAGCCGACGCGAAGCTCCTACACATGTGGGGAGCGAAACAAGGCCTGCAAAGACGATTGAGCAAACAAAAGCTAAATCGTAACCTACGAAGACGCATTGCAAGGCTAAATCAGAACATAGAAAATTACGCGCACCAACTAACCAGACAAAACTGGTACAGCACGTGCGAAGAAATGGATCTACAGATTGGTCTCGCCAAAACATGGAATGTTCTCAGACATCTAATTGATCCAGATAAGAGGAAGACGACGCAAAAGCACAATCTAAGCAAGATTATCCATAATTACCCTTGTACGGACAAGGAGCTAATTAAAGAAATCCAAGACAAATACATAGGATCCAATCCCAAAGAAAATCTAAAGGCATACGCAGGGGCATATAACGAAGCACTCGATCGTCCTTTTACCGTGGCAGAGGTACGAGGGGCTATTCAAAATCTCCGCACAAAATCTGCTCCGGGCCCAGACGGAGTTACCAACAAGATGCTTCGTAACCTGGACGATCAGTCTATTGAAGCTCTCACAAAATACATGACCATCTGCTGAGAAAGAGGCAAAATTCCGAAACAGTGGAAAACAGCAAAAATCGTAATGATCCCGAAGCCAGGCAAAAAACTACAGCTTGACAACCTTAGACCAATCTCGCTGACCTCGTGCATTGGGAAATTGATGGAACACGTGGTCCTCGACAGATTAAACAGATACATGGAAAACAGAGAAGCCTTTCCACACACAATGGTGGGCTTCCGCCCGAAATTATCGACGCAAGACATAATGCTGAGAATTAAGCACCAAATAATAGATGGAACGGCTGCTCCCGGATGGATACCAGGGCCATACTGGGACTAGACCTAACCAAGGCCTTTGACAATGTGAAACATGAAGCAATATTGGAAAACCTAGAAAAATTAGTAGTTGGGCGTAAGACGTACGAATACATCAAAGACCTTTTATCTGACAGAAGAGCAATTTTAACAATAGGAGGAGTGGCGTCGGACGAGCTAGAGATGGGAAGCAGAGGTACGCCGCAAGGCTCTGTCCTTTCGCCTTTTCTCTTCAATGTCGCCATGATAGGCCTCCCAGAAATACTTAATAACATTGAAGATCTAAATCATAGCGTATACGCTGATGATATTACGCTATGGATAGCGGGAGGCAGTGATGGTCATATTCAGGACACACTGCAAAAGGCGATTGATGCGGTAGAAGCATACGTTGGGTCGAGAGGTCTGGGATGCTCCCCGCAGAAATCCGAGCTCCTGCTATACCAGCCAACGTTAAGAGGGAAAAAGAAAACCGAAGTACCCAATATACAGCTCTTCGCAAACCAAGGACAACCCATACCGCTGGTTACAAGTATAAGGATCCTCGGTATGCGGATTCAGAACAACGGCTACAATATTGAAACCATCAGACAGTTAGAAAGCAATACATATCAGACAACGCGTCTTATTTCGAGAATAGCAAACAAACATCACGGTATGAAAGAAAATAGCTTGATCAGACTAATTCAAACCTTTGTTCTCAGCCGGATCGTCTACGTAGCGCCATTCTTAGACCTTAAAACTGAAGAAAAGAAAAGAATCAACGTCATGATCAGGAAAACCTACAAGCAAGCTCTGGGGATCCCGGTCTCCACTTGGAATGAACGTTTTGAAGTGCTGGGGCTCCATAACACAATAGAAGAATTGATAGAAGCTCACAGAACTGCCCAGATAGAGAGGCTCTCCAAAAGTCAAACTGGAAGACATATTCTGGAATCACTGAACATCAACTATGAACCCAGAACTGACATCAAAACAGATATACCTGCGGACATTAGGAGACACCTATATATACCCCCGTTACCCAAACACATGCATCCTTCGCACAACGAAGAACGAAGAAAAGAAAGAGCCAAAACATTAGGAAGCAGGTTTGGTAATTCTAAAGATGTGCTCTATGTAGACGCAGCCGACTACGAACATCAAGATGCCATTGCAGTGGCCAGTAGTCAATAATCGAGGACATGCAATTGCGTCAGCCACAATCCTAACAACAACGCCAGAGGTAGGCGAAGAGGTCGCCATTGCACTAGCAATGACATCTCTCCCAATATAAAATTGTAATAAGTGATTCCAAGACCGCCATATTAAATTACGCTAAAGGACGCATCTCGCCAAAGGCGCAAAAAATCCTCCAGGCTGGTTTCCACGGAGACCGAGCAAGGGAATACAAATCATCTGGGCACCAGCCCACTCTGGCCTGCCAGGCAACGTGAATGCGCATGACGCGGCTCGAGGTTTCGCAGACCGAGACGACGTCACCAACACCAACACGGACGCATTCGCAATCCGCCGGTCGGGCAGAGATAGGCTGGTTTCCTTTAGGGAAATCATTGATCATTACAGACTAGCCAGGGCTAGATATCCGGCAGCACATTGTTCAATAAACAAGTGGCAATCAGTGGCTTGGCGGCTAATACAAACAAACACTTTTCTCAACCCCATTGCCTTCAGTCACTATCACCCAGATGTATACACAGACATATGTAAGCATTGTAACAACCGAGCAGATCTTCAACACATAATCTGGCATGCCCAAAGAAACAATATAACAATAACTGTTCAAAACCACAACAACCCAGTTTAATAATAAGAAATAAGGAGCAATGGGAGGCCGTGTTGCTCAGCTCGGACCCAGATGTTCCAGCGAGAGTAGTCCAAATGGCTGAAGACGCCGTCGCGGCTCAGGGGCTGCCGGCCGCCGTCTAAAGGGGGGACGGGGGAGGCTTCTAGTCATTACCCCCTCCTCTAACCACATTTTGGACAAAATAAAGTTATTTCTCTCTCTCTCTGCTTCGGTGCCGGTCTTCTTCTTCTGTCTCGCGTCAATATACTATCTTTTCACAATTAATTCACATTTGCCATTGTTTACACCATTGAACTACCTTATTAAAGTCCCCTTTTAACCTGAGTTGGTCTTCTTCAGTTGTTATTTTATCGTACAGCATGCAGTCGCCAGCGTGAAGCCTGATTTTAACAGAGAGGTTAGTGAAGATATCATTTATATAGAACAAAAAAGAAAAGAGGCCAAGAACGGATCCATGTGGAAGCCAGAAATGACAGCAGCTATATCAGAGGTTGTTTTATTTACGCTAACAAACTTATGTCAGTTTGTAAAACAGGCTTTATACCAGGCTAATATTTTATCATTTTTAAACACAGCTCCTAGCTTATGAAGCAATTAGTATGAGACACCCTATCAAACGCTTTGCTGAAATCTATGAATATCGCGTCTGTTTGTTTCCCTTTGTTTACAGTGCCAGCAAAGTCATGTATGATTTCAACTAGTTGACTAGTCGTCGAAAGGTGACTTCTAAAACCATGCTGCTTGCTTGTAAAGACGTTAGTATGATGACGATAGAACATGCGCGACGGCATCACAACGACGGCATGACAGCGAATGCATGGCGATGACTGTGTAGAGGGACGTGACGGCGGCTGTACGAGCCGTGCCGTCGTCCCTGGTCAGAAGGGCGAAGGCGGCGAGCCGAGCGACGGGGCTGCGACGACCAGCGTGGCTGGCTTTTGGAACCACACTGCGCGTGCCGAGCTTGCGCCTCGAGCACGCGCTGCGCTTCTTTATTTTTTTTCTTCAACAGCCGGCTCTGAGGCACCGGCAGAGAGCGCCGACCAAAGCACCCCGCGTTGCGGCGTCGGTGGGCGCTACAGGGCCCCCGCCCAGACGGAACGGCGAATAAACAAGTTTTTCCAAGTGCAAGAAAGGTCCGTGGGCAGTCCAAGTAGCGAGTCCGTTGGAGGCGAAGGGGACTAGGGAAGTCCCTCCGGTGGACGAGGCTGCGAGTGGCGTTGCGGACGCACGGTACACAGAAGGCCGGCACGGAGAGGGTGAAGGCAGACGCCTCTGCAGCAGTTCACGCAGACCTGGCGGAACGAACGGGAACCGTGCGCAGTCATTGGTGGGCACGACAAGCCGCTAGCACGGTCGTCACGCGCTTGCAGATGCATCAGCTCTGGTGGATGTGGCTTAAGCACGCGCTTGTCAGGGTTTGCCCGACCCATCGTAGAGGTCGCAAGTTGCAAACATCTGCGCGCGGCACCGCCCCAGTCAAGAGAAGAGGGTCCGGGACGCGCGGGCCGGAGTCTCGGTCTTGCCATGGTCAACGGCCTTGGACGGGATTGGTGCTCGTGACAGCCAGGAAGGCGTCGTCGGACGACGCTCGATGATGGCACCGGTGCGGGTAGTCGAAAATCTGAGACAGCCGGAGCAGAAGCAGCCGAGTCATGTTGCCTAGAGATATCCAACGTGGGCACGACGCGAAGGACAGGATGAGACGGTGGACGCGAGACTGCATCGCGGCTCGCGTCGCGGGATGATGGTGTCAGTCTAGCTGCCCTATCCTCGTCGCGCGACGATTGTGCACAGCCCCCAACGTCTGACTTGGCAGCGTGGTCGCCAGAATGGCCCAATGGCAAGTCGGTCGAATGAGAGGACGGGCAGCGCAGGGCAGGGCCGAAGGTTACAGCTGCTGCGTCGCTCTCGATGGATTGTAGGTGCCGCGGTGTATCAACATGTTGCCAAGGTCGGAGGCAGCGGAGACGGCACGGGGCAGGGCTCTTGCGTTGACCCGGTGGCTCGCTCAGCCGGCAGCGTAGAAAACTCGGGTGAAGCGTTGGTCGGGGACCGAATAGCAGGAGCGACGTCGTTGGCGCCAGACCCGATGGCGTGAGGCACAGGAGCCGGCGTACGGTCAGTGATGGCACCACTGTCGCGTATCATCGTTGGAGGTGAGCAAGGCGATGACGTGGCCGGTATCGCGGTCGTGTCGATACCCTTGGTGACGCCATTATGCGCGTACGCACACGAAAGAGACCCCTGGAGAGAGCCGGAGGCCGGGGACTGTGCGGTAGCGCATCGAGCGGTCGACGAGACTGTGTCGGGGCAAGTCGAGGGAGGAAGGCTTGCCTGGTGGTGGCTAACGGGCGCAGGAGCAGACGCGTCTGGTGCTGGCGGTGAGGGCGCCGGCAGAGATAACTCGCGCACCGCGCGGTCTACCTCTGGAAGAGGGTGGTAGACAGCACCGAAGAAGTCGAGCACGCGCTGCCGCAGTTCGTCGTACGGGCGCGGGCCAGGCGATGGAACGCCGAGGTGGAGCTGGAGAGCAAGCGGCAGGACGTCGAGGAGTACCGCGTGCTTGAACTCCTGGATCCAGATGTGGTTAAGCTCCAGAGCCGCCTCAAACTGAGCGAACCATGCGCCGACGTAGCTGGACGAGAACGGCGGCAGTGGTGGGTCGAACTGCAGCTCCGGCCAGTGAGCCATGGCAGCGTGTCGCTCGGTGGAACGCGCGTTCTCCCGGGTCACCAATGTAGAGGGACGTGACGGCGGCTGTACGAGCCGTGCCGTCGTCCCTGGTCAGAAGGGCGAAGGCGGCGAGCCGAGCGACGGGGCTGCGACGACCAGCGTGGCTGGCTTTTGGAACCACACTGCGCGTGCCGAGCTTGCGCCTCGAGCACGCGCTGCGCTTCTTTATTTTTTTTTCTTCAACAGCCGGCTCTGAGGCACCGGCTGAGAGCGCCGACCAAAGCACCCCGCGTTGCGGCGTCGGTGGGCGCTACAACTGTATGAAGACGACAGAAAGGGCGATGACATGACAAAGGCGCCTCGGGCAATGGGTTGACGACGAGTCTATGGTGACAGTAGCATTACAAAGCCATATGATGAAGCCGGTATGACGACGACTGCGTGACGCGACGACATGACGAGAATCGGATGACGAAGCTGGAGTGACGACGATGAAAGGACTGCGACAGTATCACCACTATACGAGCACATATCTAGTGGCCCAAGCTGATAGATAACTTGGGCCACTTGTTCGATGTAGAAGGCATAACGACAATGGCATATGAGGAGAGTCAGATTATGAAGCTGGAATCACGACGACACGACTACGATGGCAATCACAACCACTAGCACATAGTTCGTGGCTCCAACTCGCAGACAACTTGGGCCACTGTGTCGGCTTGAGAGGCTAGATAGATGGACAGATATGCTGACTAAAACGCTTGGAGTAGGCAGAGAATGCTAATCGCATTAATACAAAAAGTCACAGGCCTGCGCGGCACACGCAGCACAGTCACAGCGTAAGCTCGTGGAGCGACTCAAGAGTAGCTCCAATTTCGGCACCACGCACAACAGGGTCTTCGCGGCAGTCTCTTCCCCTCGTTTTGACGAGAACAATCTGAACTGTCCGCCCGGCGTCGATGGTGAGCTGCGCCTTGTAATGCTCTCTGCGCAATAGTCTGCTGAGCCCGATGATGCCTGGTTGCAGCCGCGCACGTAGCTCTACGTTTGCAGGCGCCTTAACTAGAAGGCGCCACCGTACTAGTTGGCGGAGGCTCGGGATCGCGTTGATTGCGCGCTTCATTTGAATCGCATCTCGTCGTCTGCGCCCACGCGCCTGCCTAGGGCGCGTTCATGGAGCATTTTTCCACTCCCTAATAGGAAGCGCTTGCGTGGCTCAGTGGTACAGTATCTGACTCCCGCGCAGTGGGGCCAGGTTCGATCCCTGCGGGAACCGGGAATTTTTTTTCTGAATTTCCGGTAATCGCGGCTACGGTCACCGGACACTGTCGGCGGCGGCGGACCCAATCGCGAACCGAAACTACTGGAATAAGCCCATAGCAGCTTACGCTGTAATACGCTGTAAAACGATGTTTCCGCTAGGTAGCATGTCAAGAACAGTGACTATGTGGTCATTGTTACTTATTACCATACATCGTGCACTTGATGACCTGTAAAGTTGCAGCCGGCTACAGCGGTGTTAGAGCTAGCCGCCTCTTTGTCCCAGGCATATTACGGGTAGGGCGGGCATCGGACGCTATGTACAAAAGCGAAAATAAGCCGTGCATTGTTTGGTCGTATCGCTATGTTCGCCGTTTCGGGACAGTAAGGTCAGCCAAAGGCAGGCCTAATAGGGTATGCTCGCCTCAGTACTTACATTATCAACTGGGTTTAGCGGAAGTCCTGTCAGCGTTTGAAATTCCTTCCAGATGTGCTCTCCGTGTTTATCTATATACGATCGCACGTCTTTTCCTCGCGTCAGGTTCCCGGCTGCCACAGCTTCTGGAATTGAAATCAGGAGTATTTATTAAAACCAATAATAGATTCATGATTAGGTTTTTTTGCAGTAAATCCTGCAGTTTTTGCTGGATTTTCCTCGGTAACATATACGTATTTTACAATACAGCACATTGTATTGCCCCGCGACAGCAAAGGGATTGAAAATAGGCACCTGATTGACAATTTAGGCACGTCTATAGCATATAAGACATATTTAATACAGCTACCCGTAAGTCAAGAATGAATAAGCGAAATAGTTGATTGCTCATTATGAATTAGAGACAAGGTTAGCGATCTGATTATTGCACCAACCAAGAGAAATAGTTCTGAATGTTTATTTTTTTTCCATAAAGGGTAATAGGATGAGTACAGTGGTACGACGCCGCCTTCAATAGCGTGAGGAAGGTTACAGAGCACATGAATGACCGTGATTGTTTAGCACCATCAACAATGACAAAAAAAACTTCTTTAACTGACCCTTACGCTGCTCGCGTAATCTTTGAACGTCATGCTTCTTAGCGAAACTTTGGGTGGGATTGCGGTTCTGCACAGGGAAAAAATACAAAAGAGGGTTTTATATTGCGTGACTTTCAAGGAATCGCCGTTCGTTTTTGTATGCGAGTCCCGAACTCCGAAGGTGTTCTCCAGGCAGGGTCTGATAATTTACGTCTAAGCAAGTATAATTTTTTCAGGGGCAGCTTTGTTAGTTTCCATCGCCGAAAAAAAGAGGTCATATAATGTTTTGATGTTGCAAATACAAGGGGGGGGGGGCACTTGCACTGAGTTATTCCTGTAATCTAACACTAAGATGAAGCTCTCTCATATCATGTTTCATATTGAAGAGTCAACACTACGAGTGCTTGCAGTTTCTGTATGCGCTGTGAAGAAGAAGACGCACCTCCGTCCAGCGGCATCGCCAACGCTCGGCCTGCTCTGCTCGCACTGTTGGTCGCTGGTGTCTTTTGGAGACGGTGCTCCACGCTGCCTCGCCGTTCTTGGAACTCGTAGCGTCCTTGAAGGACACCGCCAATAAACCTCTTCTCAATTTGGTGGAGGTTGCTGGATTCCCCCGCCGCTTGCACCCTGGAGCTTCGAACCCGAGCGCTTTTGCCCATCATGACCAACAACACAGACCCGCCGGCGCCTGCGCCCCAGCCCGTCATTTTCACCGGGGTTTCTCGGCAACGTGATTCGAAGGTCTTCAGCGGTACAGATGAAACCGACGTGGAGGACTAGTTTACGTCGTATGAACGGGGAGCGCACTTAACAAGTGGGAAGACGTCGCGAAGTTGATCAACGTCATATTTTCCTTACTGGCGTTGCCCAACTCTGGTTCCATAACCACGAAGTCGACGTCCCGACATGGTCAACTTTCAAGACGTCTTTCACCTAAGTGTTTGGTCGATCTGCTGTGCGGAAACTACGCGCTGAACAGCGCTTGCGAACCCATGTACATCAGACTGGTGAACTTTTCACTAGCTTTATTGAAGAAGTCGTCGACCTTTGTAAACGTGTCAACGCCGCCATGCCCGAAACTGATAAAGTTCAGCACATCCTCAAAGGCATCGATGACGGCGCATTCCAGATGCTTTTGGCCAGGTATCCGCGCACCGTTTCTGAAGTAGTCACGTTATGCCAGCGCTACGAAGAGTTGAAGAAGCAACGCACCCTGACTCGGCAGCCTCTGTCGACCGTCAACTAGCTAGCGAGTCTGGTTGCCGCTTCCGACCACTCCCCGCTGCTTCAGCAGATTCAAGACTTCGTGCGCGAGGAGGTTGCCCGTCAACTTTCCTTGGTCCCCTTCACTCAGGAGCCGTCCTGTCGTCTGCCTTCAACGCTCCGCACTGTCATTGCCGAAGAGATCGCTCAAGCTGTCCCCGTCGCTCTCCACCTGCCACCTATGGCCGCGCCTCTTCCCTAAACGCAGACAGTGCAGCATGTCGCCGCGCCTCCTGCGTACGCGCAGGCAGTGCAGCCTGCTGCCGCGCCTCTTACGTATGCGCAGGCAGTGCAGCCTGTTGCCTGTGCCTCCTACCTATGCGCAGGTAGTGCGTAGGCCTCCCCAGCCTCCTTTCTGGATCCTGCAGCAGTGTGCACCACCCGCCGCTCGTACTGTTTCTTGGACCGGGCTGAGAGTCAGCAATCCGTGGCGGACGCCTGAAAATCGTCCCATCTGTTACGCCTGCTGCACGCCAGGACACGCCACTCGCTATTGCCGCCGTCGCCTTTCAACTCCCGATAACGCTGCCCGGCTGTTCCAGTATGGCAGTCAGCCCATGCATGCGCCTATCAGGCCCGGGTCCCTCCTAGCGGTACGTTTCTCCTGACCTCCCTGAATTTCCGTTGCGCCGATCTCCATCTCCTCGATCGCTCTCCCCAATGCGTCGCCGACCCGCACCCTCTGACTAGGAAAACTAAGTGCCGCAGTTCGCGAGAAAAGAACTCCGCCATCTTGGAACTGCCCAAGTCCTCGCTCTTGTCCTGCTAACATGGTCGGAATATCTGTCGAAGGTATTTCTACTTTTGCGCTTGTGGACACCGGCGCCGCCGTTTCTGTTATAGCCGCCAAACTCTGCCGTTCACTGCGCAAGGTGACCACGCCGCTGCGTGGACTGTCGCTTCACACGCAAGCGCGCAGCAGGTGACACCTCTCGCAGCCTGTACTGCCCGTGTGATTTTACAAGGCGTTTTGTACATTGTCGAGTTTATTGTTCTTCCTGCCTGCTCACATGACGTCATCCTTGGGTGGGACTTCTTCGACTGCGCAATTGTCGCCGCTGTGTGACGCACCGTCCCACGGCGCTCTTGATCAGCCACCTAAACTGGATGTGCGTGAGGACACCGACATTCCACCAGGCTCTTTTGCCCTTGTCCCAGTCGTCTGCGACGCCGTCACCGATGCTACGGTCTTCTTTACACCATCTGATATCTTTATGAGTCGCAGAGCCGTTCCACTGCCTTTTGCAATGCTTGACATCGCCACCAGCATCAGCAATATTTTTGTGTACAATCCACTTTCTGCATCGGTTACGTTGCTTGTCAGC